>NW_025208467.1:0-1922 GCF_004010195.1 Chiloscyllium plagiosum | reverse complement strand
CTCCCTCCTGATGCTGCCTGCCTTGCTGTGTCCCTCTCCCTCCTGATGCTGCCTGCCTTGCTGTGTCCCTCTCCCTCCTGATGCTGCCTGCCTTGCTGTGTCCCTCTCCCTCCTGATGCTGCCTGCCTTGCTGTGTCCCTCTCCCTCCTGATGCTGCCTGCCTTGCTGTGTCCCTCTCCCTCCTGATGCTGCCTGCCTTGCTGTGTCCCTCTCCCTCCTGATGCTGCCTGCCTTGCTGTGTCCCTCTCCCTCCTGATGCTGCCTGCCTTGCTGTGTCCCTCTCCCTCCTGATGCTGCCTGCCTTGCTGTGTCCCTCTCCCTCCTGATGCTGCCTGCCTTGCTGTGTCCCTCTCCCTCCTGATGCTGCCTGCCTTGCTGTGTCCCTCTCCCTCCTGATGCTGCCTGCCTTGCTGTGTCCCTCTCCCTCCTGATGCTGCCTGCCTTGCTGTGTGCCTCTCCCTCCTGATGCTGCCTGCCTTGCTGTGTCCCTCTCCCTCCTGATGCTGCCTGTCTTTATATGTCTCTCTCTCTCCTGATGCTGCCTGCCTTGCTGTGTTCTTCCAGTCTCCTGTTTGTCTACCTTATCCCTCTAAACCTTTCCAATTCATGCACCTGTCCAAATGTCTTTTAAATGTTGTAACTACACCTGCATCTACCACTTCCTCTGGCAGGTGATTCCACACTTTGGTCACCTTGCTATAGGAAGGATGTTATGAAACTAGAGAGAGGGCAGAAAAAATTTAGAAGGATGTTGCCAGGACTCACTGGTCTGAGTTATAGGGAGAGGTTGGACAAGCTAGGACTTTTTTTATTTAAAGTGTAGGAGACTGAGATCTTATAGAGTGTATAAGATCATGAGAGGCCTGGATAGGGTGAACGCACTCAGTCATTTTCCCAGGGTTGGGGAATCGAGGACTAGAGGGGGTCAGTTTAAGGTTCGAGGGGAAAGTATAAAAGGGGACCTGAGGAGCAATGTTATTCACACAGAGGGTGGTACACAGATGGAATGAGCTGCTGGGGAAGTGGTTGAGGTGGGGATATTAACAACATTTAAAAGGCATTTGCACAAATACATGGCTAGGAAAGGATTAGAAGGATATGGGCCAAGTGCAGTGAAGTGGGGTTAGCATGGATGGACATTTTGGTTGGCATGGATCAGTTTGAGCCAAAGGGCCTATCTCTAAGCTGTAGGACTCTATGACTCTCTGTGACATATAAACTACTTTCAGTGTGAAACAAATTGCCCCTCAGGTGCCATTTAAATCTACCCCCTCTCACCTGAAATGTTTGTCCTCCAGTTTTGAACTCCCAGACCCTGGGGAAAAGACCTTTGCTACTCACCTTCTTTATGATCCTTGTAATTTTATAAACCTCTATAAGTTCACCTCTCAACCCCCTATGCTCCAGGAAAAATAGCCCCAGCCTCTCCTTATAACTCAAACCTTCCTAGTCCTGGTAACATCCTTGTAAATTTTTTCTGTACCCTGTCCAATGTAATATCCTTCCCAAAGCATTGTCATCAGAACTGTGTACAGTACGCCAAAAGTGGCCTCACCAAAGTCCTGTATAACCATGGCACGATGTGCCAACTCCTGTACTGAAAGGTGTGACCAATGAAGGCAAGTGAGACAAATGCCTTCTTCCCTACCCTGTCTACCCGTGACACCACCTTCAAGGAACTATGTACCTGAACCCCTTAGTCTCTCTGTTCAACAGCACTCCACACGGCCCTACTGTGTAAGTCCTACCCTGGTTTGCTTTACCAAAGTCCAAAAGCCTCGCATTTATCAAAGTAAAAGTTCATCCACCATCCATTGGCCCATCGGATTAAGATCCTTTTGTTCTCTTAGATATCCTTCTTCATTATAGTCAGATTCAAGAGAGCTGAGCTTCCCAAAATGGAGGAGACGATGCCAAGTAGG
>NW_025208466.1:13797-14670 GCF_004010195.1 Chiloscyllium plagiosum | reverse complement strand
CCCAGAAAGTTCTGTCCCCGACATTCGATAACTGCCAATCCCTGGCAGGTTCTGTCCCCGACATTCTATAACTGCCATTCCCCGCAAAGTTCTATCCCCGACATTCTATAACTGACATTCCCTGGAACGTTCTATCCCCGACATTCTATAACTGCCATTCCCCGGAACGTTCTTTCCACAACATTCTATAACTGACATTCCCTGGAACGTTCTGTCCCCAACATTCTATAACTACCATTCCCCGGAACATTCTGTCCCCGACATTCGATAACTGCCAATCCCTGGAAAGTTCTGTCCCCGACATTCTATAACTGCTATTCCCCGGAACGTTCTGTCCCTGACATTGTTTGTGAACGGCCGGACGTCAGTGAATTGAACAAACGATAAGATCCCGAGGGAAGAGATTCCGTTCCAGGGAGAAGGAGACACTGTTCTGAAGGCCCCTCAGGCAGTTAAAGGGGGGAATACGATTTCCCTGCGTTTACAATTCTCCACGACACAGAATCGGCCACAATTTAGACCAAAATACGGAGATTCCCAAACTCCGTTTGTCTTCAGGAAACTGGGAGAGAATCCTTCAGGACAGCAACGTTTCCACCCTCCGTATTAGGAACTGCGAAGGAGTGACCTGTGTCTGCTCTCGAGTGATCAGGTGTGTGGGAATGTTCGAGAAACCATCTGTCCTTATGGATGTGTCTCTGTGTGTTTGGGGAGGGAGGGTTTCTTGTGGTTTATGTCACATTTTTGTCAGTAATTCCGACCTTCCCATTTGTTATTCCAGCTCCAATTATTTTAATAAATCCCTGAATACAGGGACACATTTGAAAACCTCACTTGGTCCCCAATCAAACGGGTCCCTTTGCCGCCAGGCTG
>NW_025208466.1:3749-7779 GCF_004010195.1 Chiloscyllium plagiosum | reverse complement strand
GAGAGGAAGTCGTACGAGGCTAGGTTGAGAGTTCTCGGCCTTTTCTCGTTGGAACGGCGAAGGATGAGGGGTGACTTGATAGAGGTTTATAAGATGATCAGAGGAATAGATAGAGTAGACAGTCAGAAACTTTTTCCCCGGGCACAACCGAGTGTTACAAGGGGACATAAATTTACGGTGAAGGGTGGAAGGTATAGGGGAGATGTCAGGGGTGGGTTCTTTACCCAGAGAGTGGTGGGGGCATGGAATGCGCTGCCCGTGGGAGTGGTAGAGTCGGAATCATTGGCGACCTTTAAGCGGCATTTGGATAGGTACATGGATGGGTACTTAATCTACGTTAGAAGTTCGGCACAACATCGTGGGCCGAAGGGCCTGTTCTGTGCTGTATACAAAGCTGATAGGTATTTGCATCCCTATCGGAGGAGGTATCTGAGGAGTATGAGGAGATGTCGAAAACCATCTGAAGTGCATGCGAGCTCGTGCCAGAAGCCAACAGACTGCGTTTCAGGAATCTAAAAAAAGCATCCCTGTTTAAACGCACATTGACTTTGAAAGAATCAAAAAATAATAATTTTGAAAGGTGGGTAAGTGTATTAAAAACTGAGCAAACCAATGACACTCTTAGAGAGATTCTTATTTTGGAGAAGCTCAACAATTCACTTCCTGCAGTCGTGAGAACTCGTGTGGAAGAGCAGAGAGTTAAAATGCCAAGATTAGAAGCTGAAATGGCAGCTGATGATGATTTAGTTCAGAAATCCAAGTTTGGTTTCTGTGAGGGATTCAGAAGAATGTGCAAGATCTTCTTCAACCATATCCCTGTGAGAGTAAGATTTATTGGCATAGGCCAGGAGAAGCCGGCAAAGAGGTTACAGCATTAAGAGGCACAGAAGCATATAATTCTTTTATGCTGAGACATGAGGAATTATCTCATTCAGAGGGAGTATTGGAGAGATGAGAAGTGCTCCATCATGTAACATGTGGTTGAAGTGTCCAGTGGAAACATCAACAGATTTATTCCACAATGGGGACGGAGGCCTTGAGCTTGACGTTGTTGTTACAACATTTCAGCATTTAAATTGTGAATAACATACCTGAGACAAATGTTTTTTCACTGATCGTGACCACTTAAAGTTTTTGGAGAGGTTTGGGGAGAATAATACCTGTCTGTTTCGATTGAGATTATTATTGCTGCCATTCAATTTGAAATTATACAGTTGACAGGGCGATAAAACCTAAGTTTTGTCACATTGTGGAGACTTGGATGAAGAACGACAAAGGCATTCTGTGGCAGGAGTAAAATGAATGAAATCGAATCTAGTTGTGAACATTTGTATGCTCAGAGTCAACGTAATATTTATGCATATCACTCTGCTAATAGAGGAAGGTTAGATGGTCTAAAATGAAGCCATTTTTGTATATTGATGGATCATTTTATTGATGGTGGAGTTGTGTGTATACTATCACTGTAAAAAGGTGATTTTCTCTTGGGTTTTTTTTTTGAAGAGAGGTTTTAAAGGCAAAGATGCAGAACTACTGTCTGAAAACAGTTTAAGTAAATAACTGAGAAAGCCTTTAGGTTTCATTAAAACATTGGTAACAATGGACGGGCAGTGGCCAGCTCTCCCAAACCAGGTTTTCTCGCTTTGTTTTGAGCTGCAGCATTAAGAAGCTGCTGGGCATCCCAGAAGTGTTGGAAGGGTCAATACATGATCCCTAGCTGCTTTTCTCCCTGAGATCTCTGTTGATGTTGTTTCCTCCTGGATTGGAAAACTGCTGTAAGGATCTGAATACATTTGAATATATCTTTGTACCAAGCGTGTAAACCAAGAAGGTACGGTATCTATTGTTTGTGTAAGTGTTCCAACATATAAGCCATCCAGAAATGTTCTTTTCTTTGAAGGTATTTTAACTAAAGTATTTGAATAGATTATATTTTGCTTAATGTCGAGTAGTTTGACCAGTCACAACATATCTGGAAAGCACACTTTGCATCTATATTCAAAATAAGGAAAGGTTTGGGTCTAAGCAGCCTTCTTAAAATATTTTGTGGGTATCTGGTCTGGTCCACAACACTTGTAGCCGAGGGGTTTCTGACTGTCTCCTGTTATTAAAAATTTAGTGGAGGGGCTGGGGATGGTTTGCTGGAGGATGTGCTGTGAGCTGCCTCAGACATTCAGGGAGACCTGAGGATTTGGTGACCCAACTCGAGATGGAGCATGAGGACTGTATTTACAGCATCTGAGCCTGCAACATGAACAACAAATGGAGCAGAGGCTGCAGAGAGGGGAAGCTCTGAAACCACGGAGTGAGTGTGTGTGGTGAAAGGGATCTGCTGTATCCACATCTGGTTTTCCAGGAACAGCTTCCCAAGCTACGCTTGACTCAGGAGCAGAGTGTGAGGGGCCCTGACTGAACAAGGAGCTGGTCATAGAATGGTGTCACCTCCTTCAACACGACCTGCACCTTCACACCAGGGGAAGGATGCTGCTGCCAGTGACTGTGAGGGTCACTGTTTCATTCAGGTTCTATGATCCAGAACTTTCCAGGCAGGACTAGGTGACATATCCATCATTTCCCAGTATCTCAACATCAACGTCACGAGTCGGTGAAGGAGTATATATATGGTGGATGAGGTATATAGATTGTTTCTCCCTCAGCAGGGAGCTGCCGGGTGTATCCAGTATAGTGGGATTCCAGATGGTGTACATGGCATCTGCAGGGTATCCATGTCAATGGGGAGAGGTAGAGCAACTGAAGGAGTTCACTCTCTATTAATGTTACAGTGTGCCCATCACAGTGCATCATATTGGTGAATACCCACTGTCCTGGTCAGCCATTCCCATCGTCATCGGGTCTCCACGTAGAAAGAAATGAATATATATTGGATAAAGGCTGTCCCCTTGATGCACGTTTCAAAACACCATCGCCACCACCAATCAACCACATCAAAGTATTCTATCTGTACGGAGAACAATAGGGTCACTTGCAGCGTCTGGGAGCAGACGATCAGGAATGGAGCAAAACCTCCCATGTCTGAACGGATCTGAGTGACCCCCCCCCCCCCAGTACACAGTATCATTAAGTCCCGTAATCCCTCTCCATTTCAGTAACATATTGCTTTCCATTATTCCTGTAAATGAAATGACAGGTTATATCATGTTAAATTCCACCTGCCAAACTATTATCTATTATTTTTACCCCTCTGAATCTATTTGCAGACTTTTCACCCTCACTTGGTAATTTAATCTCTTGCTTACCACAGCGACATCACTAAACTCAGCATCTGTATATCTGTTCAATTTCTCTTCATAAGACAAACACTTCAAATATGGAATCAATCTAATGAAGCTCTTCTGAATTGCCTCCAATGGAAATACCTCATTCTGCATGACACCCAAACTTTACTCCAGTTGCAGCCTCACTGATGCCTTGCATAGCTATAGCAATATTCCCTACCATTCTACTCTATCCTTTTATAAATAAACACTGAAATTATGCTCGCAATTCTCATTACTTGCAGTACCCGCAGGCATGTTTTCTGTGATATGCAAGCAGACATCCAGATCCCTCTGCACCTAAGCACTTTGAACTTTCTCTCCATTTAGATAATAATTTGTCTTTCTATCACACTGGCCAACTTGAATAGCCCCATATTTATTCACTTTAATTTTCCTTGCCAAATGTTGGCCCGTTCACCGAACCTATCCATATAGTTTTAAAATTTCTTGCATCATCATTCCGAAGTAATTTCCCACCAATGTTCGTGTCATCTGAAAATGTGGCATTGTATTTTCTATCCCATCAACCGAGTACAGTAATAACATCGATCGCAAATGGTTGAGGCATGAGAACTGAAATCAATGGCAGCATTTGCCAAAATTTTGCCAAAATAAAATGACACACTTATTCCATCTGACTCCATTTTGTTGGATAACCAATCCTCCATCCAAGCGAACTAATTACTCCTAGACCCATGTTGTCTCATCTTACCACTTACTCTTTGGAGAAGCAACATATCCGATGCCTTCAG
>NW_025208466.1:0-313 GCF_004010195.1 Chiloscyllium plagiosum | reverse complement strand
CAAATGTGGAACAGTTGGTGCGCGTTCAGGATAATTTATTGCAGAGAACAGATAAATTGCAGGGAAAAGAAACAGTTTCTTTGTGTCTATCTTCATGGAAGAATGTCCAGAAATTCTTCCAGAAATAGCAAGTGACCATGGGACTTGTGTAATTAATGTCTAAGATCATTCTTATCTTTGAAAAGAACGCTGGATTGAGTATTTATAAATCTGACAGACTAGAGGCAAATCATACAAGAATTTCAGAGGAAGCAGCAATAGACATGTTGATTGCATCGATGATTTTCACTTTATTTTCCGACACATTCCCAAA
>NW_025208465.1:11502-14669 GCF_004010195.1 Chiloscyllium plagiosum | reverse complement strand
TATAAAGACTCCCTCAGTCTCCTACACGCTAAAGAAAATGTCCTAGTTTGTCCAAAATCTCCATATAACTCAGACCATTGGGTCCTGGCAACGTCGTTGAAAATTTCTTCTGCACTTTTTCTAATTTAATAGCATCCTCCCTATAACAACGTGACAAAACTGAACGCAATACTCCAAGTGCGACCTTACCAAAGTCCTGTGTAACTGCAACATAAATTCCCAACTTCTATACTCAATGTCCTACCTGATGAAGGCCAATGTGCCAAAAGCCTTCTTCACTACCCTGTCTATCTGTGACTCCACTCTCAGAGAACCGTGCACATGAACTCCAAGGTCTCTCTGCCCACTACACCATTGAAGATCCTCCCATTCACCATGAAACTCCTACCTTGATTTGAGTTCCCAAAATATAAGGCATCACGCATCTATATTAAATTCCATTTGCCATTTCTCGGCCCACTTCCCCCCCTGATTAAGGTCCTGCAGCAATCTCTGATAAACTTCCTCACTGACCATGCTCCCACTTACTTTAGTGTCATCTGCAAACTTACTAATCATAACTTGTACATTCTCAACCAATTCATAGGTAACAAACAGCAATGGACCCAGCCTCCAGTCTGACAAGCATCCTCCCACTAAACCCTCTGCTTTCTACCATCAAACCAACTGTGTATCCAATTTGCCAGTTCCCCCAGCATTCCACGTGTTGGAAACTTCCAGAGCAGCCTACCTTGTGGGACCTTATCAAAGGCCATATTAAAATCCATAGAGACTATGTCTACCGCTCTGTCCGCATCAACCTTCCTGGTCACTTCATCAAAGAACTCTAACAAATTTGGGAAGCATGATCTCCCACTAACGAATCTATGCTGACTGCTCCGAATCAAACCCTGTGTAAGTAAGGGGTGCAGTCAATGGTATGCTGTCCTTCATTTTATAATGATTCGAGTACATAAGTAAAGCCATCTTCCTGCAGTTTTAGATCCTTGCTGAGAGAGCATTTGGGGCACTCTCTACAGAGTTGATCTCCTTTGTAAGGAATGATCTCCTTACCACAGACACGGGTGATGGTAACATGAGGATAGAGTAAAGAAGCTAAGTGTTTAATCTGGAGAGCTGTGAGAGACGAAGAAATGGTGACGAGGAGTGGCAGCGATCACTTATTTCCAAAAGACACATTGATAGGGTGAGAAATTCCATACTTTACCCAGGATTGATTGGTTTGATTTAATGTCACGTGTATCTCAGTACAGGGAAACACTTTATTTATGAGCAGTGGGGGTAGGTCATAGTAAGCATGGCCAGACAGATCATAGGGTGGAAATAGACTTGGTCAGAATAAGACATACAGGTTACACTGCACAAGACAAGCACGCAACAAGATCAACATGAGCAAGATCACCATTATTTGAACTTAGAGAGTCCATTCATCAGTCGAACATGGCTTTCCGAATAGTTTATATGACTTTACTAACTCTCCCGACGTTATTGTGCAGTCGGCGAGTGAACCCTGTACTGAACGCCAGGTTGTTCACAATCCCCAACAGCAACCACAATACCTTCCATCTGAAACAGGTAGCCATTCCCACCAGCTTCCACCCTACATAGAGAACACCAGGCTGGCTTCTCGGAGATGTAAGATGCCTTCTTGAGACTTCACACAAGAAATATGGCCTCCCTGCTCACCACTAGAAAACCACGTTAAAGTCCCACGTGTGTATCATAAGCAACGGAGCCAGGAGGAACAACATGGAGCAGTCTGTCTGTGCAGCCTCTGCTCCACTTGTTCATCATGTTGGGGCATCAATCTGGAGACACTTAAACTGCCAATGCTGGAGATCAGAGTTTCCAGCATCTGCAGTCATTGTTTTCACCTAGTTGATTTTAACCCTGCTGCAAATCCTCTTGCAAGGATGCTTGCCTTGAAGAAGTTTTCCCTCCTCGAAGGACTTTTGCCCGAAACGTCAATTTTACTGCTCCTCGGATACTGCCTGAACTGCAGTGCTCTTCCAGCACCACTAATCCAGGATCAGAGTCGAAAGTTGATTGCTGGAAAAGCACAGCAGGTCAGGCAGCATCCGAGAAGCAGGAGAATCGATGTTTCGGGAATAAGACATTAATCAGGAATCAGCCTCAATTACCACATTCTGCCCCCGTGTAAGAGCATTGAGGTGGGAATGGCCTCCTACTGTTCCTGTATAAGTGACTCAAGGGGCTGATTGACTTCTTCCTCGTCCGATTGTACAGGGCCAAGGGCCTGACTGGGTTACCCCGGTTCCTGTTTGATAGCTCGATGTACTGACAAGTGTGATGATGCTGTAGCTTTATGAGGTTATTTTGTCCTGGTTTCTTTTAAGAGAGAGATTGAACGATCGTTACCAAGCTGGTTAGTTAAGACACTTGAGTAACAGCGAGGCATGCCTCAGGTTTATTTTAATGCAGCCTGAATGGGTGTGGCCAGCACTCACAGATTAGGATCTCTGGGTTTTGGTTTCTCAGTACCATCAAAAACTGTAGGGGTCTCCACAGAGTTGGAAGCTTCAGGGAATGTCTCCTGGCTGCTATTCTCACTGAAGTTTCTCTTGATGCTGTCACATTGCATCTGGAACAGACACTTTACATTCCCTTTAAAATAAGGAAACATTAGAGTCTAGGCTATTGCCTTCCAAAATTTTCGAGGGGCTCTGGTGTGGTCCATCACACTAGACCCCTTCCCTTTCTGAGTAATAGGCCGGAGGCACTGAATGTGCTGTCCCTGTTCTTCTCCAGTAGTGTCAATGGGCTGAATGACTTCCTCATATTCCAGTGAAACCAGCGTGAGGTGCTGAATGAACTCTTGTTTTACTGTGGCAATGTGCAGTGTCAGGCAGTGCTGTTAAATGAATGTTACCGACACTTTAACAGCACAGGTCTCATTGGACACAGACCAGTTCAGGAGCTTTTAGATTAGATTAGATTAGATTACTTACAGTGTGGAAACAGGCCCTTCGGCCCAACAAGTCCACACCGCCCCGCCGAAGCGCACCCCACCCATACCCCTACATGTACCCCTTTACCTTCCACTACGGGCAATTTAGCATAGCCAATTCACCTGACCTGCACATTTTTGGACTGCGGGAGGAAACCGGAGCACCCGGAGGAAACCCACGCAGACACGGGGAGAATGT
>NW_025208465.1:0-11428 GCF_004010195.1 Chiloscyllium plagiosum | reverse complement strand
CTGACTCCCATTAAGTCCAGTTTTGTTAAGCTCCTTGATGTCAACAGAAGTCAACCACTGCCCTGATATCAGGGCCAGTCATTTTTACCTGAACCCTTGTCTCAACCTCTTTTGTTCATATCAATAAACCATGATATAGGAGCAGCAAGTGTTTTCTTCAAACAGGTGGGATTGAATGTCAGGATGTCTGTTCTCAAGAGTGTTCAGGGAATGAGATGACTGAAATTATTTGAAGAGGATGTAGATGGATACTGCGCTGTCAGTGAGGTGAGGGCTATGAGGAATTGGGCAATAAAGATGATTTCAGCCCGAGTGCAGATCAGCCACAAACTTAGTGAAGGACAAGTCAGGCTTGGGGAGCGAACGACCTGCCCCTGTTTCTGATGTTCTCACATTCTGTTATTGGAAGGTTAGTGGGTGTTATTTTCATGAATGTTCTGGTATTGAATATTGCAGTCAGGGAGACCAGATGATTTTGTGAGCCATCTCTGGGTGAGGTATAGGGGCTGTATTCACATTGAATCTGGGTCTACAATATGACCAACAAATGAAGCACAAGTTGCAGATTGGGGAAGCTCTGTGAAGAGAGATGAGGGGCCTCTTTCATACCCGTGCCGGGCTTTTCCAATTATATTTCCCAAATCACCTCAAAGCGTGTGTGACAGTTTTGAGAGGCTGAATGGTCTCCTCTGTTTCTGTGCACCAGGTTATAGGAGTAAGTACCCTCCAACTGTCCCTGTCTAGCAAGTATGAGGGGCTGAATGGAACACAGAAACATGGGACTGAGGGACAGGAGTGGGTCATTAGATACTTTGAGTCTTCTCCACCAGGCACTAAGATTGTGGCTGATCAGGTTGGGGTCTCAGCCCCACTTTCCTGTCTATATCCCATTATGCATGACTCACTTCATTGTCAAATATTTACCTAATGAAGCTTTCAATCAATGTGAACATAGAGGCACGATAAACCTCCAGTGAAGAGAATTCCGACTTGAAAGGTCCTTTCAGAATTATTCGTCATCCTTTTTATAGAATCAGAGAGTCATGCAGAACAGAAACAGACCCGTTTGTCCAATCTGTTCACACCGATCAGATATCAAATCTGATCCAATCCCATTTGCCAGCATTTGGCCAATATCCCTCCTCTTTCAGATACTTTTTAAGTGTGCGATTGTAACCGCCTTCAGCACTTCCTCTGACAGCACTTTCCGTACAAACACCACTCTCTGTGTGAAACATTTACCTCCAGGTCCCTTCTAAACCATTCGCCCTCTCCCCTTCAACCTATGCTGTCTTGTTCTGGTCTCCCCTATCCTTGGGAGCAGAGCGTGGATGTTCAGAATATCCATGCCCCTGATGATGACGTAATCAACCTCTCCCTAAAGCTCAAACTTCCAGTCCTGAAACATTTGTGTCTGAATCAATTCTGCAGAAAACGAGTTGTACGCAGTATTCTTAAAGTTGCCTCACCAATATCCTGTACAGATGTAACATGCCACCACAACTCCTATACTCAATGCTCTGACTGATTAAGGGAAATGTGCCAAATGTGTTCTGTCCCACATTGTTCCTTGAAAGTGGAGTCGCAGGTAGGCAATGTACCTGCAGCCCTATCACTTTGTTTCACAACATGCCACAGGACCATAACATCAAGTGTATAATTCCTGCCCTGGTTTGCGTTCACAAAATACAAAACCTCGTATTTATCTAAATTAAACTTCATCTCTCAGTCCTTGCCCCTTTGTCCCATCTAATTGTGGTTTCGTTGTACTCTGAGATAATCTACTACATTACCTTTCTGATGGAATCTGTAACCTTACTAACTATGGCCCCAATATTCGCATCTAAATCCTTTACATAAATGATGAAATGCAGTGAACTCAGAAGTGATTCTTGCAGCACACTGCTGCTCACAATCCTCCAGTGTGAAAAATATCCCTCTTCCTTCAAGCCAATTGTGACTAGCTTCCTCTGTATCCCATGTGACCGAACCTTACTCATTTGTCTACCAATCAGAATGAAATACTTGCTATGAATAGGGCTGAGTAGGTTAGGTTTATCTTCACTGGAAAAAAGGAGATTGAGGGGGGACTTGATTGAGGTTTACAAAATCATGAAAGGTATAGACAGGGTGATAAAGAGGGGCTTTTTCCCAGGGTGAAGGATTCAGTAACGAAAGGTCGCGCTTTCAAGGTGAGAGGTGGAATGTTTAAGGGGGATACACGCGGTAAGTACTTCACACAGAGGGTGGTGGGCATTTGGAACGTGTTGCCAGCAGAGGTGGTAGAGGCAGGCACGGTAGATTCATTTAAGATGCGTCTGGACAGATGCATGAGTAGGTGGGGAGCAGAGGAAGACAGATGCTTAGGAATTGACCGACATATGTAGACAGTACACTTGGATCAGCTCAGGCTTGGATGGCGAAGGGCCTGTTCCTGGGCTGTAAATTTTCTTTGGTCTTTGTTCTTTAAATGAACACCTTGCTGAAGTCCATATAGACAATGTCTACCAAACCGCCTTCATAAATCTTCTTTCTTATCTCTTCAAAATACTCAACCAAATTAATGAGACATGATTTCCCATACAGAAAGCTACGTTGTCTACCCCGATCAGCCCTTGACTTCCCAAATGTATGTAAATGCTATTCCTCAGAATCCCCTCCAACAACTTACCCACCACTGACATCAGGCTCATCGGTCTATAGTTCCCCGGCGTTTTGGGGTCACTGTTTCCTTTTCTAGTCCCACTCCTCCACTGCTCATAACAAATGTTAAATGTAACCAGGTTTGTGATATGGCCGATGATATCGGTCTCAGACTGGGTCAGGGTCAGTTTTATCAACAAGTCAGGCTAGTTTGTTTAATCTGCACAAAACAACACGTTTATGATCCAGAGCAATGTTATTCAAACTATGATGGAAAGGTGAATTGCTAACCGTTTGGGTATTGCAAATATTATATCAATGGCTTGGAAAGGATGGACGCTAAGAAATTGTTTCCGTTTGGCGAGGAGACTAGGACACAGCCTTAGAATTAGAGGGGGTCAATTCAGAACAGAAAAGCGGAAACATTTCTTCAGCCAGAGAGTGGTGGGGCCTGTGGAATTCATTGCCACGGAGTGCAGTGGAGGCCGGGACGCTAAATGTCTTCAAGTAAAAGAGTGATAAATTCTTGATGTCACAAGGAATTAAGGGCTACGGGGAGAATGCGGGTATATGGAGTTGAAATGTCCATCAGCCATGATTAAATGGCAGAGTGGACTCGATGGGACGACTGGCCTTACTTCCACTCCTATGTCTTATGGTCTTATGGTCTAATACTTCCCTTTCTAAACACACACACACACACACACATAAACACACACAAACACACACACACACAAATACACATACGCACACACAAACACACACACACAAACACATGCATACACAAACACACAGATTAACAAAATTTCTGCAATTTTAATTTGAAAGAACTTTGTCCAGATATTATTTGAACTCATGACAAAAGTAAAAATTGAGATTGTCTAAAACGTTATTCTGCTTCTGAAGATATTGTACTCACACAGCTGCTCGCAATGGGATTTCATCCTGGGAGAGTTGGATTTGGCTGAATTCCCTTTGCTTTAGGCAGTGAGTAGATTCCAGTGAATTCTGGTTAGGGATCACCCAAAGGGTAGCACGGTGGTTAGCACTGCTGCCTCACAGCACCAGGGACTTGGGTTCGATTCCAGCCTTGAGTGCCTGTCTGTGTGGTGTTTGCACATTCTCCACTTTCCTGTGTGAGCTTCTAATGGGTGATCCAGTTTCCTACCACAGCTCAAACTATGTAGGTTTGGTGGATGTGTCACGCTAAATTGACTGTAGTGTTCAGGGAATTCTAGGTTAGGTGCATTAGTCAGGGGTAAATATAGGGGAATGGATTGGGAAGGTTGGTATGGACTTGTTGGGTCGAAGGGCCCGTTTCAACACTGCAGGGATTCCATAAAAATAAGAATGGTAACGATGACTGTAGAGTTTGTTTTAGCTTGCACACATTGCTATGATGAGGAACAATGAAGGAGAGAGTGCAATGGGCCATTCCTTCTTAGCAGATTACATTTTCTCCCTCTCTGAGTTGAATCACACAATAATATCATCCTTTCCCAAACTGGACCATGTGAGGTCTCCTTGTACATTGTCAAACTATGTCTACATCACATTCCCTGTTCCATGTATGTGCATCATTGCTACTGTCATACTCAGAGCCATATCCTAAGCAGAAAATAGTCTCGGTCGATTTGAAATATGTTTGCATGGCCCTGCGTCATTAAAAAAAATAAAATATTTAATGTATTCAGAATACCTGCGTTAAAATGCATGCATTTTTTAACAAATACAGAAATTACTGGAAAAGCTTGGCAGGCCTGTCAGTATCCAGATGCCTTTTACATGCTGTAGTTATACCAGCCTCCACCACTTCCTCTGGCAGCTCATTCCATACGCACACCACTCTCTGCGTGAAAAAGAGCCCTTTCGGCCTCATCAAAACTTTTCCCCTCTCACTTTCAATCAATGCCCTCTAGTTTTGGACGCCCCAAAACTGGGGAAAAACCCTGACTACTCATCCTATCCAGGACAGTTCTGATTTTATAAACCTTTACTGCTGCGAAATGTGACTCCAATCAACACGAATGTCTGTACTTTCAGTCATCCTGGGTCTAAATTCTGAAATGCAATACTGACACCTCTTCCTTCTCCATCAAGTCACAATTCTAAATCCATTTTAATCAGTTTGTTAAGATGTATCATGAGATACTTCTGTGGGCTTTACACCTAGACCTTTGTGCCCTGATGAACGGGAAACTAGCACCACTCAGCAATACCCATAAAGCTGTAACATTATTCTCCTGTGTGTTTGTTCATCAGCCTGTTCTGACATGATGTGACATACCTCTGCAACAGGAAGGACTTGAATCGAGACCTTCTAGTCCAGAGCTAGGAACACTACCACATAAGTTCAGGAATTGGAAGCAAATCCAGAGATCTGGCTCAGAGGCAGGGACACTACACACTACATTACCATACCCAGATTTTGGGTCATATTTTAGTGCCCACTTTCAGCTCGGTGTGGATTTATTATAATCAGGTTACCATTACTGAACTACACAAAACATTTAGTATTGTTAAACAAATGCAAGATATTTGTCTCAACTGTAGGATGTTGAGTGTACATGCTGTGCTATCGAAATTAACTATGAAGGGCTTTAATCGCTATTATCTGTAGTCTGCAATATAAGGGAAAGAAATCCTGCAGCCATACTCTGCCCAATGAAGGGTCTCAAATGGATATTTATTACTGAACACCAGAGACGAAGGAAGAGCTTAATGTCTGGTCACAAAACACTGATCACTACTACCCACCTCTAACATGCGACTCCCCTCTTCCTGGCTGGTGATTACTGTCCAGCCTCTCCTCCCCACTGTGTCTGCAATCGGTCCCTCCTCCCCCTAACCACACAAGGCAAACCAAGCTGAAGGTCTTTGTGAAAACTCTCCAGACGGCCTGACAAAGTATGCAGGCCGTCTGGAAAGGGATGGGCATTTTAAAAATGAAAGGGAAGGGTGATGTGGCAGTAATATCACACAGTGGGCTGAGGGGTGGCAGATGGAGTTTAGTTTGGATTAATGTGAGATATTGAATGTGGTAAATCAAACAAGTGCAGGACCTATACAATTAAAAGTAGGGTTTTGGCAGTGTTGTAGGACAGAGACCTAGGCCGGAAAGGATAATTCCTTAAAATTTGCATCTTATACAGATTGTGTGGTTAAGAAGGTGTTTAACACACTTATCTTCATTGGTCAATCCTTTGGTTATCGGAATTAGGACGTCATGTTGAGGTTGTACAGGATATGGTGAGACCTCTTCTGGAATACTGTGTCCAGTCTGATCATCCTGCCCGCTCATTCCATAGACACACCACCCTCTGGGTGAAAAAGCTGCCCCTTAGGTCACTTTTAAATGTTTCCCCTCTCACCTTAAAACTATGCCCTCGAGTTTTGGTCTCTCCACACTTAGAAAATACCTTGACTATTCACTTTGATATTACTGACCTTGATATTATTAAGCTGGAGAGGATTGAGCAGACATTAACCTGGATGTTGTTGGGAATGGAGGCAGTGAGCGAGAAGGAGAGGCTGGATAGTCTGGGACATTTTTTCACTGGAGAGGATGAGATTAAGGGGTAACTTTACAGAGATTTATAAAATCATGAGGGGTACAGAGAAACTGAAGGGCTGATGTCTTTTTCCTTGAGTTGGGGATTCAAAACTGAGGGACATTTTAAGGTACAAGGAAAATGACTTACAAAAGTCATGAGAGGTAAATATTTTAGACAGAATCTGGCTTGTGTGTGGAATGAACTTCCAGAGGAATTGGTGAAAGCAGGGACAGTTACAATGTTTAAAGGACATTTAGATCAGTACATGGATAAGACATCAGTTTGGATGGTGTTGTGAGCAGCTGCCCTCTCCCCTCCCCCTCTCTGAATGAATCCCTGTTGGTTTTCACCCTCTGCCGATGCCGGTGCAGTGGCGTGGGGAGGCCAGCAGAGGGTGGCATTGCATCACTTTAAGCACCACAGAGACTGCCAGACCTGCCCCACTCAGAGACACACAGATACACACACGAGAATGGTTAGGACACGGCGGGAAGCTCATCTGGTAACTTCAACTAAACATAAACAAACGCTCAATTCGCCTCGTAAACTGCTAAAATATGAGGGACAGAGAACTCTCAAATTCCACTGTTTAAATAAAAACATCAATTTATTTTTTCACTCTGAAAGTGAACGTTTTACAGGAATGATTCACAACTCTGGACCCCCTTTCTCTTAACTACTTATTACCCGACTCCAGCTCTACAGCAATATACTGTTTCTGGGTATGCCATCCTCTCACATCACAGGTGCTTGTAAGCTGTCAGTTCAGAACAGCATTCACCCTCGCTTAAAGGCAGAGTACATGCTTTCAACTTCATCACATTATACTCTGATGAATATAGATAAGTGAAAACTATCCGAATTTCTCTTGCTCTGTGGTTTGTCAATATTTCATTTGCTCTGTCTCGTGTGTGTCACGACTTTTGTTGCTCCATTGACAGCATGTCATTATTCGACTCTGTCCGTGGGAATATATTAGTATTTAACTTGCTCACACTCGCGAGTGTGGGCAGGATTTCAGTTTTCATGGGGACTGTGAGACTATGACAATCTCAATGTTTGTAGATGGCACTGAACCTGGAAGAATTGTAAAGTCTATGGAGGACAGTGTGGAACTCTAACAGGACAGTGACACGTTGGAGCAGTGTTCAGGTGTAAGGCAGATGGTGATCAATGCAGAGCAGTGTGAGGTGATACACTTTGGTAAGAAAGACAATGAACGACAATAAAAAACAGGCTGCACCGATATAAAGGGGGTGCAGGAGCAGAGAGCGCTGCATGTATATGAGCACAGATTGTTGAAGATGCCAGGACAAGTGGGGAGGGGAGTAACTATCACAGATTAGGTTCAGTATCTGAGCTGTTTACAGGAGGAGGTGTAGGAGGGAGCCTCCGTGCTCCCTTCCTGGGAGGTGGTGGTGGCGATGTGTTGTGAGCCCACCCTCCTGCCCAACGAGACCATGGGGATTCCATTTGTACCAGCTGGACACAAAAGGGAGATGGCATCAGGGCCACGGCTTCTAAGTTGTGCCGGGGGGAAATGGAGCTGCCAGTGGGTTTAAAGTGAGAATTGCCCTTCACTGAACATTGCTCCTTACTCGGTCGGTGGGACGTGAATGTTTCAGAATCTCCACACGAGGCGTCCCGGTCCTCTCCGACTTGTACCAGGGTACTCCGCACATGGCGGGGGGAGGGGGGTGAGGGAACGAATATCGGGCACACCACCACCCGGCTTGGCCCTTTCTGTCCTATTCCAGGCTGTTTCTCCTGGAATGGGAGAAAGGGAGGGAGGGAAGGTGGGAGTGGGTGGCCCTGCTGTTAGTGCTGGTGTAGGTTGGGATAATGGCAAATGTTGAGGTTTTCAGAGGGAGTCTGTCAACAGCGTTGTGTCCATGCAGTGTAATTGATGTGAGAGGTAAAGTGGACGGGGTGACAGAGAGAGAGACAGAGACAGAGACAGAGAGAGGGAAGATGCCGCATGCAGCAATGACAGTGTTGGAGCATGAGCCTTGTTCGGTGGTCGGTGCTGTAACAGATATACAGTGAGTGTGAGGGAGCAGAGAATACGGTGACCCTTATCCTGACAGAGTGGGGAATGTTATTCATACTTGTCCTGTATTGGTGGACATTTCTTCAGACCGCTGATACTGCACTGAGCTGGGTGGGGAGCTCAGACCATGCTCGGTGGGTCTAGTGCTGTGGCCCCCTCTGGGAAGAGAATGGTCCCCCTCTGTACTAGCCCATCCACTAGGACCTTCGTGCTCCTGTCGATAAACTGTGGTGTAATTTCCCCTCATCTGCCATGCTCGGGGTAAACTGTGCAGGGCAGCTCCAAATGGAGAAAGCTCAACAGTGTGCCCAGTGGCCTTTTGAAGATGGTATCATTGCCAAGGATTGCAGAATATCCAGGGATGTCCGGTCGACTGTACCTCCAGCCATGATGGGTGGGAGAATCCGGCTGGTATGGAATGAGAGGGACACCATGAGGTGGGCTTGGTAGTTAATGAGGTGAGTTCAGTAAGATATCACCAGGAAACTAGCTCAGCCTCGTGTAGACCATCCCTCTGTCACACTCAATGAAAATGTCACTGAGATAAATTATTCTTTGATTCAGCCCAATGCGTCATAGATTCTCTTGAAGCCAATTCCGGCAAATAAAACTGCAGAACCAATACTCATCTGACGTCACAGTGTGAAAACAGGCCCTTCGGCCCTATAAGTCCACATTGACCCTCCGAAGAGCAACCCACCCAGACTCATTCTCCTACATTTACCCCTTCCCCTAACACTACAGGCAATTTAGCGTGGCCAATTCAGCTAAACTGCACATTTTTTGCACTGTGGAAGGAAACGAGAGCACACGGAGGAAACCCACACAAACGCAGGGAGAATGTGCAAACTCCACGCAGGCAGTTGCCTGAGGTGGGAATTGAAGCCGGGTCTCTGGCGCGGTGAAGCAGCAGTGCTAACCACTGTGCCACCGTGCTGCCCACTATCCCTTTTTCCCATCTTTGCTGGTAAGACTGGCTCATGTTACAGGATGCTATCGAAGTGTCGACATTTCAGCATTCTGCAACCTGGGAACACATGCTTCCATGACACTGTCTGTCAGTCTCCCCCTCTCTGTCTATACCCCAAACCCCTCATGTGGTGATATTTAAACAGATTCCTCCACCATCTCTCTCTGGCACTGGGTTTCACACACCCACAGCACCCCCTTATCATGACACAGTGGTAAATGGATGGGAGTTGTCCATTCTCGCACTTCCAGCATGGACTGCAACTTTCCCCACGCTGGGCAGTGATCTAACACTGTGCTACTGAGCAATGCACTGAGGTTGTGTACACAGTCCTACATGCTGGGAGGATAACTACTCCTGGGTTACAGATCAATGCACTGGGGTGGTGTACACACTCCTACATGTTGGGAGGGTACCTGCTCCTGGGATACAGATAAATGCACTGGAGTGATGTACACAGTAATACATGCTGGGAGGGTAACTGCTCCTGGCTAACAGATCAATGCACTGGGGTGGGGTACACAGTACTACATACAGGAAGAGTAACTGCTCCTGTTCTTAAAGATCAATGCACTGGGGTGGTGTAATCAGTCGTGGTTGTTGGGAGGGTAACTGCTCCTGGTTTACAGATCAATGCGCTGGAGTGGGATACACAGCCCTACATGCTGGAAGCGTAACTACCCCTAGTTTACACATCAATGCACTGGGGTGGTGTACACAGTCCTACATGCTGGGAGGGTAACTACTCCTGGGTTACAAATCAATGCACCCGGGTGGGTTACACAGTCCTACATACGGGGAGGGTAACTGCTCCTGGTTTACAGACCAACGCACTGGGGTGGTGTACACAGTCCTACATGCTGGGAGGGTAAATGCTCCTGGTTTACAGATCAATGCACTAGTGTGGGGTATAGAGCTGTATATGCTGGGAGGGAAACTGCTCCTGGTTTACAGATCAATGCACTGGGGTGCTGTACACAGTCCTACATGCTGGAAGGGTAACTGTTACTGGTTTACAGAGCAACGCACTGGTGTGGGTTACACAGTCTACATGCTGGGAGGGTAACTGCTCCTGGTTTACAGATCAATGCACTGGGGTGGTGTACACAGTCCTACATGCTGGGAGGTAACTGCTCCTGGTTTACAGAGCAACGCACTGGCGTGGGTTACACAGTCTACATGCTGGGAGGGTAACTGCTCCTGGTTTACAGATCAATGCACTGGGGTGGTGTACACAGTCCTACATGCTGGGAGGGTAATTGCTCCTGGTTTACAGATTAATTCACGGGTGACCACTGCACAGTTCCCTCTGATGGTCAGACTGTTTGGTTGAGTTTTGTAGATAATGCCCTGCTGTTGTCTGCACTGCTCCCGATGCTGGACAGATATCTAATCCGGGGCTATAGATCAGTGCACTGCTGTGGTCTGCACATTGCTCTACTGTGGACAGATTGCTGGGTTGTACTAAACAGTATACTGGCCTGGTCTGCACAGTGTTCCACGGTGAACAGATATCCGCTCTGGGTTTATGGTGTCGGGCTGGTTCTGTGAGGTGGATTGAGAATGTGGTATATCTAACCCTTTCAGCTGATGTGGCAATGCTTTTAGTTCCCATTCCTGTGATTGGACCCTGCGTCTCTCACCCCATTAATGATACAGTGTACCCCGGCACAGTACATCATGTTGGTGGGGTGGGTAGGGGGGAAAGGTGATGGACAGCTCAAGGCGATCCCCGGAACGTTCTGTCCCCGACATTCTATACCTGACATTCCCCAGAACGTTCTGTCCCGGACATTCTATAACTGCCATTCCCCGGAATGTTCTGTCCCCAACATTCTATAACTGCCATTCCCCGGAACGTTCTGTCCCCGACATTCTATAACTGAAATTCCCTGGAACGTTCTGTCCCCAACATTCTATAACTGACATTCCCCGGAACGTTGTGTCCCTGACATTGTTTGTGAACGGCCGGACGTCAGTGAATTGAACAAACGATAAGATCCCGAGGGAAGAGATCCCGTTCCAGGGCGAAGGAGACACTGTTCCGAAGGCTCCTCAGGCAGTTAAAGGGGTGAATACGTTTTCCCTGCGTTTACATTTCTTCCCAAACTCCAGGATCGACCACAATTTAGACCAAAATACAGAGATTCCCAAACTCCGTTTGTCTTCAGGAAACTGTGAGAGAATCCTTCAGGACAGCAACGTTCCCAC
>NW_025208464.1:12003-14669 GCF_004010195.1 Chiloscyllium plagiosum | reverse complement strand
CCATAACAATCTTTCCCCGACATTCTATAAGTGACGTTCCCCAGAAAGTTCTGTATCCAACATTCTATAACTGACATTCCCCAGAACGTTCCAGCCCCAACATTCTAGAACTGACATTCCCCTCACTCTCCCCCCTCTCTGTCTCTATAACTGACATTCCCCGGAACGTTCTGTCCCTGACATTGTTTGTGAACAGCCGGATGGCAATGAATTGAACAAACGATAAGATCCCGAGGGAAGAGATCCCATTCCAGGGAGAAGGAGACACTGTTCCGAAAGCCCCTCAGGCAGTTAAAAAGGTGAACACGTTTTCCCTGCATTTACATTTCTTCATGACACAGGATCGAACACAATTGAAAACAAAACACAGAAATTCCCACACTCCATTTGTCTTCAGGAAACTGGGAAAGAATCCTTCAGGACAGCAACGTTTCCACCGTCCGTATGAGGAACTGGGAAGGAGTGACCTGTGTCTGCTCTCGAGTGATCGACTGTGTGGGAATGTTCTAGAAACAATCTGTCCTTATGGATGTGTCTATGTGTGTTTGGGGAGGGAGGGCTTCTTGTGGCTTATGTCACATTTTTGTCAGGAATTCAGACCTTACCATTTGTTATTCCAGCTCCAATAATTTTAATAAATCTCTGAATACAGGGACACATTTGAAAATCCCACTGGGTCCCCAATCAAACGGGTCCCTTTGCCTCCAGGCTGATGGATAATGGATTTGTTTTCCTTCCTCACAGTTAACGTAGTGACCATCTACGTCCTGCTTTATAAAGATTGTGGATTGTCTCCATGTGTCAGACGTTACCTGGGGGCCATGGCAGCGGCGGATCTCCTGGTCATTATCTTTGACCTGATAATGAGACAAATTCCCACTGTTTATTGGGAACAGTTTCGTTTTCTGGCGTACTCCGTCCCTGTGTGTAATATCCATGCCGTCCTGCTTTATGCAGCCACTGAATGCTCTGTCTGGTTCACCGTCACTTTCACCTTTGATCGGTTTGTGGCCATTTGTTGCCAGAAGCTGAAAAGTAAATATTGCAGTGAGAAAACGGCGGCTGTGGTTCTGGGAGCAGTGACTGTGCTGAGCTGTTTAAAGAACATTTTCTGGTTTTTTATGCTCACGGCTCGGTATCGGCTGGAGAACTCTCCCTGGTTTTGTGAGGTAACAAACGCTGTTCGTTACTCCAGTGTCTGGGTCACAATCGAGTTCCTCCACCACATTCTAACCCCGTGTGTCCCATTTCTCCTGATTCTGCTGCTCAATGTTCTCACCGTCAGACACATTGTAGTGACCAGCAGAGCCCGCAGGAGACTCCGCGCTCACACCAATGGGGACGCTCAGTCTGACACAGAAATGAGAAACCGAAAAAAATCCATCATTTTGCTGTTTGTGATCTCGGCCAATTTCATCCTGTTATGGTCAACGTTAATGCTGTATTCTATATGGAAGCGGATGTTTTATATTGGGTATCACTCTGTGCATCTGCATTGGTATGTGCTGGAATTGGGCTTCATGCTGCAGCTCCTCAGTTGCTGCACAAACACCGCGATTTATGCCGTGACCCAGACTAAGTTCAGGCAGCAGCTGAAGAATGTGCTGATATATCCCTTCACCCAAATCTATCCATCAATCAAATTCCCTCATTAATCAATCCATCCGGGGTTTTCTCATTTCAGTTCAGTATTTCAGCGATGGAGCAGCCTGTCGCTATGGTAACAGACTGAGGGTAGCGCTGGTTTGTCCATCCTTATCCCACGGGGGGGGGGGGGGGAGCGGGGAGGGGTGTTACAGGGAAACATTTCAATGTTTCTCACAACTCAAGGGCCAGTGAGAAATAGCACTACCTCACTGACTGTATCCATCACTTCCATTTGTAAACAATAAAAATGTTCATTTCGGCGTGCCGAGCAGCAGAGTGAACGATGTTGTTGTGTGTCTTTGTGTTGGAGAGGCTGAGCTGGAGAGACAGAGTCAGCCCCAAGTCATGGTCTCCAGGAAAGGGGAGGGCACCGGGCCCTGAGCTCAGGACCTGGGTTTAACTCCCTCTGTCCCCCCCAACTGCAGCCTGGCCTCCCCATTTCCTCTCCCCTACTCTTTCTCATCACTTCTCTCCCTCTCTCTCTCTTTCTGTACACTGTCTCTTTCTCACCTCATCTCCCTTTCACTCTCTCTCGTCCCCTCTCGGACACCCCAACCCCAGTTTCTCCATCTGCCTCGACTATTCTTTCTCCCTCACTCTCCCCCCTCTCCTGCCGTCTCTGTCTTCCTCCCGCAATTCCGTCTCTACCCCATTTTCCCCACCTCTCATTTCCCATATCTCTCTATCATCTCACCCCACTCCCCACACGCAGCCTCACCACCAACCCCCAGTCTCTGAGTCAGAGGGAGAGGAAAGTACCAGGATGACAGAGTGTGTCAGAGAGAGATGAAGGGAGGGACAGGAGGGAGAGAGATTCAGTCAGAGAGAAACGGAGGGAGGTGGGGAGAGAGAGAGACACCAAGGGAGGGGGATCGAGAATGAGAGAACGGGGAGAGAGAGTGAAAGAGCTGGGAGAGAGAGCAGGGGACAAAAGAGAGATAGGGTGAGGGAAGGAGAGAGAAAGACAGGGGAGGAGATAACGAGAGACAGAGGCGAGATAGGGGACAGGGAGGTTCGAG
>NW_025208464.1:0-1049 GCF_004010195.1 Chiloscyllium plagiosum | reverse complement strand
CTTTTCCCCTCTCTTCTGCTTTTAATTACAACTCAAACTAATTTCTGCTGCCCTTTCCTTATCTCTTGCCTCTAAGTCAAGCTGCTTCACTTGCAATTGAATTCTTGCCATCTCTATAGATTCTGATGGTTTCTCCTGCAAGTTGAAATGCTGAGCGACTGCTGTAATTATCTCTCCTTTCCTCACAGAAGCAGGCAGTTCCAATTCCAGCTTCTTTGCTAATTCCTGCAGCTTGATCTTATTCACTTGTTGCAAAACTTCCAAAGTCACCGCATCCACATCCAGAAAACCTTTGGTGACTGAAAGAGCCATTCCTATCCCAAGCTTTGTCTACCCAATCAAACTAACACCCGAAATAAAGACACTAGCACCTACCACTTGCTGTTTAAAATCCCACAAACAGTGCCCAATCTGTAATGGACTTGGCCAGGCTACTCAAAACATTCTTAAGCAGGCAGCCCCAGACCATAACTTTGCCATTTGTTTTGGTAAGTGTATGGTGAAAATTACCCGGAGTAAGTTAGCGAGGTTGACCACTAGGTTCAGAGCAGACAAAAAAAATTATTCACAAATTAACACAATGAAACACGAAGAACAGAATAAGAATCTCTACAGAATTCAGTCTATCCAACTAGACTTAAGTGTGCTATTCTGAATATACACAACAGTTTTTTAATCTCTCCACCCTTCAGGCACTCTGCCTGTATTCCTGATGAAGGGCTTTTGCCCGAAACGTTGATTTTACTGCTCCTCGGATGCTGCCTGACCTGCTGTGCTTTTCCAGCACCACTCTAATCCAGAATCTGGTTTCCAGCATCTGCAGTCATTGCTTTTACCAACAGTCCCAATGAGCAAACCCTCTTTAAAACACAGCACAAAAATTATGGATGAGGTCAGACCACTCAAAACATTCTTAAGCAGGCAGCCCCAGACTATAACTTTGCAATTGTTTCGGTAAGTGTACAGTGAAAGTTACCCGGATTAGGTTCGCGAGATTGACAGAAAAAAAATTTTATTCACAAAATTATATAATGAAACATGAAGAACAG
>NW_025208463.1:6099-14669 GCF_004010195.1 Chiloscyllium plagiosum | reverse complement strand
GTGTGGAGTTTGCAGGTTCTCCCCGTGGCTGCGGTTTCCAGATCAGATTCCAGCATGTGCTGTAATTTACTCCTGACTGGAACTGGACACAGTGCCCGGTGTGAGGGGAACTGGACAGAGTGCCCAGTGTGACCAGAACTGGACACAGTGCCCAGTGTGAGGGGAACTGGAAATAGTGCCCAGTGTGAGAGGAACTGGACATGATGCCCAGCATGACTGAGACTGTGACCGAAACTGGAGGAGAACTGGACACAGTGAACACTGTGACTGGAACTGGACACAGTGCCCAATGTCACTGAAACTGGAACAAGTTCCCAGGGTGACTGGAATGGGATACAGTACCCAGGGTGAGAGGAACTGGACACAGTGCCCAGTGTGACAGGAACACAACATGGTGCCCAGTGCCACCAGAATCCAATGCACTGCCAACTGCAATCGAAACAGGACGCAGTGCCCAGTATGACCAGAAATGGACACAATGCTCAGTATGAGAGGAAGTGGACAGAGTGTCCAGTGTAACTGGAACTGGACATGGTGCCCACGGTGAGAGGAACTGGACACAGTTCCCATTGTGAGGGGAACTGGACACAGTCTCCAGTGTGACAGGAACTTGACATGGTGCCCAGTGTGACAAGAACTGGACATTGGTGCCCAGTGTGACTGGGACTGGACACGGTGCACAGTGCGCGAGGAAGTGGACACAGTGCCCAGTGTGAACAGAACTCGACACAGTACCCAATATGAGAGGAACCGGACATCGTGTCCAGGGTGAGGGAAACAGGACACAGTGCCCAGTGTGAGAGAAACAGGACACACTGCCCAGTGTGACCAAAACTGGACACAGTTTCTAGTGTGACTGGAACTGGAAACGGTGCACAGTGAGAGAGAAACCAGACAGAGTGCCCAGTGTGACCGGAAATGGACATAGTACAGAGTATGAGAGGAATTGGACGCGGTGCCCAGTATCACTGAAACTAGACACAATACTCAGTGTTAGAGGAAATGGACACGGTGACCAGTATGAGAGGAACTGGACATAGAACATAGAACATAGATAGAACATAGAAGAATACAGCGCAGTACAGGCCCTTTGGGCCCTCGATGTTGCGCCGATCCAAGCCCACCTAACCTACACTAGCCCACTATCCTCCATATACCTATCCAATGCCCGCTTAAATGCCCATAAAGAGGGAGAGTCCACCACTGCTACTGGCAGGGCATTCCATGAACTTACGACTCGCTGAGTGAAGAACCTACCCCTAAATTCAGTCCTATATCTACCCCCCTTAATTTAAAGCTATGCCCCCTTGTAATACCCGACTCCATACGCGGGAAAAGGTTCACACTGTCAACCCTATCTAACCCCCTAATCATCTTGCCCTCATCAGTAAGGCAGTATTTAAATTAATATAGTAGCAAGGAGTCCTAGGAAGATTGAAATAAATCGGAAAAGAAGGAAAACTCATCTTTGGTTACAGTCATACCTAACACCGAAGAAAATGATTGTGGCAGTTGGAAGCTAAAATGACAAACAGCAATGGTCCTAAAACAGATCCTTGCGGAACACCGCTAGTGACGGCACTCCATGAAGAAACTTTGCCATCAACTACTACCCTCTGTCTTCTTCCATCCAGCCAATTCCTAATCCAAACCTCCAACTCACCCTCAATGCCATATCTCCGTATTTTCTGCAGTAGCCTACCATGGGGAACCTTATCAAACGCCTTACTAAAATCCATATATACCACATCTACCGCTTTCCCCTCATCAACCTCCTTCGTCACCTTTTCAAAGAATTCAATAAGGTTTGTGAGGCACGACTTGCCCTTCACAAAACCATGCTGACTATCCTTGATCACATTATTCCTATCTAGATGTGCATAAATCCTATCCCTTACAATTCTCTCTAAGACTTTGCCCACAACAGAAGTGAGACTCACCGGCCTATAGTTATTAGGGCTATCCCTACTCCCCTTTTTGAACAAGGGAACCACATTTGCTATCCTCCAGTCTTCTGGGACTACTCCTGTAGACAAAGAGGACATAAAAATCAAGGCCAATGGCTCTGCAATCTCCTCCCTTGCTTCCCAGAGAATCCTAGGATAAATGCCATCAGGCCCAGGGGACTTATCTATTTTCACCTTTTCCAGGATTTCCAATACCTCTTCTCTACATACCTCAAAGCCATCCATTCTACTTATTTGTTCCTCAGTATTCTCATCGACAACAATGCCCTGTTCCTGAGTGAATACTGAAGAAAAGTATTCATTCAGTGTCTCCCCAATCTCTTCCGCCTCCACACGCAACTTCCCCCTACTATCCTTGACTGGACCTATTCCTACCCTAGTCATTCTTTTATTCCTAACATACCTATAGAAAGCCTTAGGGTTTTCCCTAATCCTATCTACTAAGGACCTTTCGTGTCCCCTCCTTGCTGCTTTTAGCTCTCTCTTCAGGTCCTTCCTGGCTACCTTATAACTCTCAATCGCCCCAATTGAACCTTCACGTCTCATCTTGAGATAGGCCGCCCTCTTCCATTTAACAAGGGATTCCAATTCCTTATTAAACCACGGCTCCCTCGCACGACGCTTTCCTCCTTGCCTGACAGGTACATAATTATCAAGGACACTCAATAGTTGCTCCTTGAACAAGCTCCACATATCATTTACATTCTTGCCTTGGAGTCTACTTTTCCAAGCCACACATCCTCAGTCATGCCTCACCGCATCATAATTTCCCTGTCCCCAGCTATAACTCTTGCCCTGTAGTACACACTTATCCCTCTCCATCACGAGAGTAAAAATCACCGAATTATGGTCACTATCCCCAAAGTGCTCACCTACCTCTAATTCTAACACCTGACACGGTGCCAAGTGTAACCAGAACTGGACACCGTGCGACAAAGTGGACACATGCCCATTGTGACTGGAATGTGACATGGTGCCTAGTGTGATGGGAACTGGACACAATACCCAGGGTGACCGAAAATGGACATGGTGCCCAGTGTGACCAGAACTGAACACAGTGCCCAGTGTGAGATGAACTGGACATGGTAACCAGCATGATTGGGACGGGACTCACTGGCCAGTGTGACCAAAACTGGAGGGGATTGGATATAGTGACCACTGTGACTAGAACTGGACACAACACTCAGTGTGACCAGAACTGGACATGGTGCCCACTGTGACGGGAAAAGGACATAGTGCCCAGTGTCACTGAAACTGGACCCAGTTCCCCATGTGACTGGAACAGGACAGAGTACCTCGTGTGACTGGAACTCTACATGATGCCCAATATGACTGGAATCCGATGCGGTGCCAACTGTAATTGAAACAGGACACAGTGCCCAGTGTGACCAGAACTGGACAGAGTGCCCAGTGTGACCGGAACAGGACACAGTGCCCAGTGTGACCAGAACTGGACACAGTGCCCAGTGTGAGAGGAACTGGACACAGTGCCCAGTGTGACAGGAACACAACATGGTGCCCAGTGCCACCAGAATCCAATGCACTGCCAACTGTAATCGAAACAGGACGCAGTGCCCAGTATGACCAGAAATGGACACAATGCTCAGTATGAGAGGAACTGATCAGAGTGTCCAGTGTAACTGGAACTGGACATGGTGCCCACGGTGAGAGGAACTGGACACAGTGCCCATTGTGAGGGGAACTGGACACAGTCTCCAGTGTGACAGGAACTGGACATGGTGCCCAGTGTGATAGGAACTGGACATTGGTGCCCAGTGTGACTGGGACTGGACACGGTGCACAGTGCGCGAGGAAGTGGACACAGTGCCCAGTGTGAACGGAACTCGACACAGTACCCAATATGAGAGGAACCGGACATCGTGTCCAGGGTGAGGGAAACAGGACACAGTGCCCAGTGTGAGAGAAACAGGACACACTGCCCAGTGTGATCAAAACTGGACACAGTTTCCAGTGTGACTGGAACTGGAAACGGTGCACAGTATGAGAGAAACCTGACAGAGTGCCCAGTGTGACCAGAAATGGATATAGTACAGAGTATGAGAGGAATTGGACGCGGTGCCCAGTGTCACTGAAACTGGACACAATACTCAGTGTTAGAGGAAATGGACACGGTGACCAGTGTAACCAGAACTGGACACCGTGCGACAAAGTGCACACATGCCCATTGTGACTGGAACGTGACATGGTGCCTAGTGTGATGGGAGCTGGACGCATTTCCCAGGGTGACCGAAAATGGACATGGTGCTCAGTGTGACCAGAACTGGACACAGTGCCCAGTGTGAGATGAATTGGACATGGTAACCAGCATGATTGGGACGGGACTCGCTGGCCAGTGTGACCAAAACTGGAGCGGATTGAATACAGTGACCACTGTGACTAGAACTGGACACAACACTCAGTGTGACCAGAACTGGACATGGTGCCCACTGTGATGGGAAAAGGACATAGTGCCCAATGTCACTGAAACTGGACCCAGTTCCCCATGTGACTGGAACATGCTTAGTGTGACCAGAACTGGACAGAGTGCCCAGTGTGAGAGAAACAGGACACAGTGCCCAGTGTGACCAGAACTGGACACAGTGCTTAGTGTGACCAGAACTGGACAGAGTGCCCAGTGTGAGAGAAACAGGACACAGTGCCCAGTGTGACCAGAACTGGACACAGTGCTTAGTGTGACCAGAACTGGACAGAGTGCCCAGTGTGAGAGAAACAGGACACAGTGCCCAGTGTGACCAAAACAGGACACAGTGCCCAGTGTGACCAGAACTGGACAGAGTGCCCAGTGTGACCAGAACTGGACACAGTGCCCAGTGTGACCAGAACTGGACAGAGTGCCCAGTGTGAGAGAAACAGGACACAGTTCCCAGTGTGACCAGAACTGGACAGAGTGCCCAGTGTGATCGGAACTGGACACAGTACCCAGTGTGACCAGAACTGGACAGAGTGCCCAGTGTGAGAGAAACAGGACACAGTGCCCAGTGTGACCAGAACTGGACAGAGTGCCCAGTGTAACCGGAACTGGAACAGTACCCAGTGTGACCAGTACTGGACACAGTGTGAGAGAAACAGGACACAGTGCCCAGTGTGACCAGAACTGGACAGAGTGCCCAGTGTGAGAGGAATTGGACATATTGCCCAGTGTGACCAGAACTGGACACAGTGCCCAGTGTGACCAGAACAGGACCCAGTGCCCAGTGTGACCAGAACTGGACACAGCACCCAGTGTGACCAGAACAGGACCCAGTGCCCAGTGTGACCGGAACTGGACACAGTGCCCAGTGTGAGAGGAACTGGATATGGTGGCCAGCATGACTGAGACTGGACTCGTTCCCAGTGTGACCAAACCTGGAGAGGAACTGGACACAGTGACCACTGTGACTGCCACTGAACACAGCACTCAGTGTGACCAGAAATAGACAGGGTGCCCAGTGTCACTAAAACTGGAGGAGAAAGTGAGGGCTGCAGATGCTGGAGATCAGAGCTGAAAATGTGTTGCTGCAAAAGCGCAGCAGGTCAGGCAGCATCCAGGGAACAGGAGAATCGAGGTTTCTTCTGGAAAGAAGGGCTTATGCCCGAAACGTCGATTCTCACTAAAACTGGACCCAGTTCCCAGTATAATCTGAACTGAACACAGTGCCCAGTGTGACCGGAATTTGACAGAGTGCCCATTATGACTGGAACTGGACACAGTGCCCAGTGTGAGAGGAAGCAGACATCGTATCCAGTGTGAGAGGAAATGGGCATAGTGCCCAGTGTGAGCGGAAGTGGACAAGGTGCCCAGTCTGACCAGAACTGGACACAGTGCCCAGTGTAACTGGAAATGGAAACAGTGCACAGTGTGAGAGAAACCAGACACCATGCCCAGTGTGGCTGGAAATGGACATGGTGCAGAGTGTGAGAGGAATTGGATGCAGTGCCCAGTGTCACCTAAACTGGACACAGTGCCCAGTGTTAGAGGAACTGGACACGGTGACCAGTACAACAGGAACTGGACACGGTGCGCAGTTTGACCAGAACTGGACATTGTGCCGAGTGTGCGGGGAAGTGGTACACAGTGCCCAGTGTGACCGGAACTGGGCATGATGCCCAGTGTAATCAGAACTGAACACATGCCCAGTGTGACAAGAACTGGACACAATACTCAGTGTTCGAGGAAGTGGGCATGATGCCCAGTGTATTAAGAACTGAACACCGCGCCCAGTGTGACAAGAACTGGAGGCAGTGCTCAGTGTGACCATAACAGGACAAGGTGTGCAGTGTGAGGGGAACTGGACATGGTGCCCAGTGTGACCACAACTGGACACAGTGCCCAGTGTGACCAGAACTGGACAAAGTGCCCAGTGTGACCAGAACGGGACACAGTGCCCAGGATGACAGGAACTGGATACAGTGCCCAGTGTGAGAGGAACTGGACACAGTGCCCAGTGTGAGAGGAACTGGACACAGTGCCCAGTGCTACTGGAGCTTGACACGGTACCCAGTGTGAGAGGAACTAGACAGTGTGCCCAGTGTGAGGGGAACTGGACACGGTACCCAGTGTGACTGGAAATAGACACAGTGCCCAATGTGATCGGAACTGAACACAATACTGAGTGTTCGAGGAACTGGGCATGATGCCCAGTGCACTCAGAACTGAACACAGTGCCCAGTGTGACAAGAACAGGACATGGTGTGCAGTGTGAGGGGAACTGGACACAATGCCCAGTGTGAGAGAAACAGGACACAGTGCCCAGTTTGACCAGAACAGGACATGGTGCGCAGTGTGAGGGGAACTGGACACAGTGCCCAGTGTGAGAGGAACAGGACATGGTGTGCAGTGTGAGAGGAACCGGACATGGTGCGCAGCATGGCCAGAACTAGACACAGAGACTAGAGTGAGAGGATCTGGACACAGTGCCCATTATGAGAGAAACTGGACACAGTGCCCAGTAGGACAAGAACTGGACATGGTGCCCAGTGTGACCGGAACTGGACACAGTGCCCAGTGTGAGGGGAACTGGACATGGTGCCCAGCATGACTGAGACTGTGACCGAAGCTGGAGGAGAACTGGACACAGTGAACACTGTGACTGGAACTGGACATGGTGCCCAATGTCACTGAAACTGGACCCAGTTCCCAGGTTGTCTGGAATTGGATACAGTGCCCAGGGTGACTGGAACTGGATACAGTGCCCAGTGTGAGAGGAACTGGACACAGTGCCCAGTGTGATCGGAACAGGACAGTGTCCAGTGTGACAAAATGTGACACAGTGATACCAGAATCCAATGCACTGCCAACTGTAATTGGAACAGGACGCAGTGTCCAGTGTGATCAGAGCTGGACACAATACTCAGTGTTGGAGGAACTGGACACCGTTTCCAATGTGACCAGAACTGGACATGGTGCCCAGTGTGCGGGGAAGTGGACACAGTGCCCAGTGTGAGAGGAACTGGACACAGTACCCAGGGTGAGAGGAACTGGACATCGTGCCCAGTGTGACCGGAACTGGACAGAGTGCCCAGCATGATTGGGACTAGACTCGCTGCCCAAAGTGACCGAAATTGGAGGGGAACTGGACACAACATTCTGTGTGACCAGAAATGGACATGGTGCCCACTGTGACTGGAAAAGGACATAGTGCCCGGTGTCACTAAAGTTGATCCCAGTTCCCAGTGTGACTGGAACTCTACATGGTGCCCAACGTGACTGGATTCCTATGCGGTGGCAACTGTAATCAGAACTGGACACAGTGCCATGTGTGACACGAACTGGACACAGTGTCCAGTGTGACATGAACACGGCAATGTGCCCAATGTGACTGGAACACGAAGTGGTGCCAACAGTGATCGGAACTGGACACCACGCCCAGTGTGACCGGAAATTGACACAATACTCAGTGTTAGAGGACTGGGCACGATTTACACCATGACCACACTGGACATGGTGCCCATTGTGAAGGGAACTGGACACAGTGTCCAGTGTGACCAGAAGTGGACATGGTGCCCAGTGTCACTGGAACTGGACACAGTGCCCAATGTGAGGAGAACTGGACATAGTGTCCAGTGTGAGGGGAACTCAACACAGTGCCCAGTGTGACCAGAATTGGACACAGTGCCCAGTGTGACCAGAACTGGACACAGTGCCCAGTGTGACCAGAACTGGACACAGTGCCCAGTGTGAGGGGAACTGGACATAGTGCCCAGTGTGACCAGAACTGGACACAGTGCCCAGTGTGACCAGAACTGGACACAGTGCCCAGTGTGACCAGAACTGGACACAGTGCCCAGTGTGACCAGAACTGGACACAGTGCCCAGTGTGACCAGAACTGGACACAGTGCCCAGTGTGACCAGAACTGGACACAGTGCCCAGTGTGACCAGAACTGGACACAGTGCCCAGTGTGACCAGAACTGGACACAGTGCCCAGTGTGACCAGAACTGGACACAGTGCCCAGTGTGACCAGAACTGGACACAGTGCCCAGTGTGACCAGAACTGGACACAGTGCCCAGTGTGACCAGAACTGGACACAGTGCCCAGTGTGACCAGAACTGGACACAGTGCCCAGTGTGAGGGGAACTGGACATAGTGCCCAGTGTGAGA
>NW_025208463.1:0-6020 GCF_004010195.1 Chiloscyllium plagiosum | reverse complement strand
ACCAGAAATGGACATGGTGCCCACTGTGACTGGAAAAGGACATAGTGCACGGTGTCACTAAAGTTGGTCCCAGTTCCCAGTGTGACTGGAACTCTACATGGTGCCCAACGTGACTGGATTCCTATGCGGTGCCAACTGTAATCAGAACTGGACACAGTGCCCAGTGTGACACGACTTGGACACAGTGTCCAGTGTGACATGAACACGGCAATGTGCCCAATGTGACTGGAACCCGAAGTGGTGCCAACTGTGATCGGAACTGGACACCACGCCCAGTGTGACCGGAAATTGACACAATACTCAGTGTTAGAGGAACTGGGCACGATTTACACCACGACCACACTGGACATGGTGCCCATTGTGAAGGGAACTGGACACAGTGACCAGTGTGACCAGAACTGGACATGGTACCCAGTGTAACTGGAACTGGACACAGTGCCCAGTGTGACCAGAACTGGACACAGCTTCCAGTGTGACTAGAACTGGGCATGGTGCCCAGTGTGTGGGGAAGTGGACACGGTGCCCAGTGTTATTGGAACTCGACACAGTACCCAGTGTGAGAGGAACTAGACAGTGTGCCCAGTGTGAGGGGAAGTGGACACGGCGCCCAGTGTGACTGGAAATATACACAGTGCCCAGTGTGACCAGAACTGGACACAGCTTCCAGCGTGACCAGAACTCGACATGGTGCCCAGTGTGAGGGGAACTGGACACAATGCAAAGTGTGACCACAACTGGACGCAGTGCCAAGTGTGACCAGAACTGGATACAGTGCCCAGTGTGACCAGAACTGGACACAGTGCCCAGTGTGACAGGAACTGGACACAGTGCCCAGTGTGACAGGAACTGGACATAGTGCCCAGTGTGAGAGGAACTGAGATGGCAATGTGTTGCTGGAAAAGCGCAGCAGGTCAGGCAGCATCTAGGGAACAGGAGAATCGACGTTTCGGGCATTAGCCCTTCTTCAGGAATGAGAGGAACTGGACTCAGTGCCCAGTTCTACTGGAGCTTGACACGGTACCCAGTGTGAGAGGAACTAGACAGTGTGCCCAGTGTGAGGGGAACTGGACACAGTACCCAGTGTGACTGGAAATAGACACAGTGCCCAGTGTGACCAGAACTGGACACAGTGCCCAGTGTGACAGGAACTGGACACAGTGCCCAGTGTGACAGGAACTGGACACAGTGTCCAGTGTGACAGGAACTGGACAGTGTCCAGTGTGACCAGAACAGGACAGTGTCCAGTGTGACAAAATGTGACACGGTTCCCAGTGATACCAGAATCCAATGCACTGCCAACTGTAATTGGAACAGGACGCAGTGTCCAGTGTGACCAGAGCAGGACACAATACTCAGTGTTGGAGGAACTGGACACAGTTTCCAATGTGACCAGAACTGGACATGGTGCCCAGTGTGCGGGGAAGTGGACACAGTGCCCAGTGTGAGAGGAACTGGACACAGTACCCAGGGTGAGAGGAACTGGACATCATGCCCAGTGTGACCGGAACTGGACAGAGTGCCCAGCATGATTGGGACTAGACTCGCTGCCCAAAGTGACCGAAATTGGAGGTGAACTGGACACAACATTCAGTGTGACCAGAAATGGACATGGTGCCCACTGTGACTGGAAAAGGACATAGTGCCCGGTGTCACTAAAGTTGGTCCCAGTTCCCAGTGTGACTGGAACTCTACATGGTGCCCAACGTGACTGGATTCCTATGCGGTGCCAACTGTAATCAGAACTGGACACAGTGCCATGTGTGACACGAACTGGACACAGTGGCCAGTGTGACATGAACACGGCAATGTGCCCAGTGTGACTGGAACACAAAGTGGTGCCAACTGTGATCGGAACTGGACACCACGCCCAGTGTGACCGGAAATTGACACAATACTCAGTGTTAGAGGAACTGGACACGATTTAAACCATGACCACACTGGACATGTTGCCCATTGTGAAGGGAACTGGACACAGTGTCCAGTGTGACCAGAACTGGACACGGTGCCCAGTGTAACTGGAACTGGAAACAGTGCGCAGTGTGAGAGAAACCAGACACCATGCCCAGTGTGACCGGAAATGGACATGGTGCAGAGTGTGAGAGGAATTGGATGCAGTGCTCAGTGTCACTCAAACTGGACACAGTGCCCAGTGTTAGAGGAACTGGACACGGTGACCAGTACAATAGGAGCTGGACACAGTGTGCAGTTTGACCAGATCTGGACATGGTGCCCAGTGTTGCTGGAACTGGACGCAGTGCCCAGTGTGACCAGAACTGGACACAGCTTCCAGTGTGACCAGAACTGGACATGGTGCCCAGTGTGTGGGGAAGTGGACACAGTGCCCAGTGTTATTGGAACTCGACACAGTACCCAGTGTGAGAGGAACTAGACAGTGTGCCCAGTGTGAGGGGAAGTGGACACGGCGCCCAGTGTGACTGGAAATATACACAGTGCCCAGTGTGACCAGAACTGGACACAGCTTCCACCGTGACCAGAACTCGACATGGTGCCCAGTGTGAGGGGAACTGGACACAATGCACAGTGTGACCACAACTGGACGCAGTGCCAAGTGTGACCGGAACTGGATACAGTGCCAAGTGTGACCAGAACTGGACACAGTGCCCAGTGTGACAGGAACTGGACATAGTGCCCAGTGTGACCAGAACAGGACCCAGTGCCCAGTGTGACCGGACCTGGACATAGTGCCCAATGTGAGAGGAACTGGACATAGTGCCCAATGTGAGAGGAACTGGATATGGTGTACAGCATGACTGAGACTGGACTCGCTCCCCAGTGTGACCAAACCTGGAGAGGAACTGGACACAGTGACCACTGTGACTGGAACTGAACACAGCACTCAGTGTGACCAGAAATAGAAAGGCTGCCCAGTGTCACTAAAACTGGAGCCAGTTCCCAGTCTAATCTTAACTGAACACAGTGCCCAGTGTGACCAGAATTCGACACAGTGCCCATTATGACTGGAACCGGACATAGTGCCCAGTGTGAGCGGAAGTGGACACGGTGCCCAGTCTGACCAGAACTGGACACGGTGCCCAGTGTAACTGGAAATGGGAACAGTGCACAGTGTGAGAGAAACCAGACACCATGCCCAGTGTGACCGGAAATGAACATGGTGCAGAGTGTGAGAGGAATTGGATGCAGTGCCCAGTGTGACAAGAACTGGACACAGTGCCCAGTGTTGCTGGAACTGGACACAGTTTCCAGTGTGACCAGAATTGGACATGGTGCCCAGTGTGCGGGGAAGTGGAAACAGTGCCCAGTGTGACAAGAACAGGATGCAGTGCTCAGTGTGACCGGAATAGGACATGGTGTGCAGTGTGAGGGGAACTGGACATGGTGCCCAGTTTGACCAGAACAGGACATGGTGCCCAATGTGAGAGACACTGGACTCAGTACCCAATGTGAGAGGCACTGGACATGGTGCCCAGTGTGAGAGGAACAGGACATGGTGCCCAGTGTGAGAGGAACAGGACATGGTGCCCAGTGTCAGAGGAACAGGTCATGGTGCCCAGTGTGAGAGGAACAGGACATTGTGTGCAGTGTGAGAGGAACAGGACATGGTGTGCAGCATGGCCAGAACTAGACACAGAGACTAGAGTGAGAGGATCTGGACACAGTGCCCATTATGAGAGAAAATGGACACAGTACCCAGTGGGACAAGAACTGGACATGGTGCCCAGTGTGACCGGAATTGGACACAGTGCCCAGTGTGACAAGAACTGGACACAGTGCCCAGTGTGACCGGAACTGGACACAGTGGCCTATGTGAGGAGAACTGGACACAGTGCCCAATGTGAGGAGAACTGGACATAGTGTCCAGTGTGAGGGGAACTCAACACAGTGCCCAGTGTGAGGGGAACTGGACAGAGTGCCCAGTGTGACCGGAACTGGACACAGTGCCCAGTGTGAGGGGAACTGGACATAGTGCCCAGTGTGAGAGGAAATGGACATGGTGCCAAGCATGACTGAGACTGTGACCAAAACTGGAGGAGAACTGGACACAGTGAAAACTGTGACTGGAACTGGACACAGTGCCCAGTGTGACCGGAACTGGACACAGTGCCCAGTGTGACCGGAACTGCACACAGTGGCCAATGTGAGGAGAACTGGACACAGTGCCCAGTGTGAGGGGAACTCAACACAGTGCCCAGTGTGACCGGAACAGGACAGTGTCCAGTGTGACAAAATGTGATACGGTGCCCAGTGATACCGGAATCCAATGCACTGCCAACTGTAATTGGAACAGGACGCAGTGTCCAGTGTGACCAGAGCTGGACATAATACTCAGTGTTGGAGGAACTGGACACAGTTTCCGGTGTGACCAGAACTGGACATTGTGCCCAGTGTGCGGGGAAGTGGACACAGTGCCCAGTATGAGAGGAACTGGACACAGTACCCAGGGTGAGAGGAACTGGACATAGTGCCCAGTGTGACTGGAACTGGACAGAGTGCCCAGCATGATTGGGACTAGACCCGCTGCCCAAAGTGACCGAAACTGGAGGGGAACTGGACACAGTGACCACTGTATCTCGGACTGGGCACAACATTCAGTGTGACCAGAAATGGACATGGTGACCACTGTGACTGGAAAAGGACATAGTGCCCGGTATCACGAAACTTGGTCCCAGTTGCCAGTGTGACTGGAACTCTACATGGTGCCCAATGTGACTGGATTCCTATGCGGTGCCAACTGTAATCAGGTGTGTCCAAGTCGTGTCACACTGGGCACTGTGTCCAGTGTGACATGAACACGGCAATGTGCCCAATGTGACTGGAACCCGAAGTGGTGCCAACTGTGATCGGAACTGGACATCACACCCAGTGTGACCGGAAATTGACACAATACTCAATGTTAGAGGAACTGGGCACGATGACCACACTGGACATGGTGCCCATTGTGAAGGGAACTGGACACAGTGTCCAGTGTGACCAGAACTGGACACGGTGCCCAGTGTAACTGGAACTGGAAACAGTGCACAGTGTGAGAGAAACCAGACACCATGCCCAGTGTGACCAGAAATGGACATGGTGCAGAGTGTGAGAGGAATTGGATGCAGTGCCCAGTGTCACTCAAACTGGACACAGTGCCCAGTGTTAGAGGAACTGGACACGGTGACTAGTACAATAGGAGCTGGACACAGTGTGCAGTTTGACCAGATCTGGACATGGTGCCCAGTGTTGCTGGAACTGGACACAGTGCCCAGTGTGACCAGAACTGGACACAGCTTCCAGTGTGACCAGAACTGGACATGGTGCCCAGTGCGTGGGGAAGTGGACACAGTGCCCAGTGTTATTGGAACTCGACACAGTACCCAGTGTGAGAAGAACTAGACAGTGTGAGGGGAAGTGGACACGGCGCCCAGTGTGACTGGAAATAGACACAGTGCCCAGTGTTAGAGGAACTGGACACGGTGACCAGTACAATAGGAGCTGGACACAGTGTGCAGTTTGACCAGAACTGGACACGGTGCCCAGTGTTGCTGGATCTGGACACAGTGCCCAGGGTGACCAGAACTGAACACAGCTGCCAGCATGACCAGAACTCGACATGGTGCCCAGTGTGATTGGAACTGGGCATGATGCCCAGTGTAATCAGAACTGAACACATGCCCAGTGTGAGGGGAACTGGACACAGTGCCAAGTGTGACCGGAACTGGATACAGTGCCCAGTGTGACCAGAACTGGGCACAGTGCCCAGTGTGACAGGAACTGGGCATAGTGCCCAGTGTGACCAGAACTGGATACAGTGCCCAGTGTGACCAGAACTGGATACAGTGCCCAGTGTGACCAGAACTGGGCACAGTGCCCAGTGTGACAGGAACTGGACATAGTGCCCAGTGTGAGAGGAATCTGGACACAGTGCCCAGTGCTACTGGAGCTTGACAGCATATCCAGTGTGAGAGAAAATAGACAGTGTGCCCAGTGGGAGGGGAACTGGACACGGTACCCAGTGTGACTGGAAATCGACACAGTGCCCAGTGTGATCGGAACTGAACACA
>NW_025208462.1:13616-14668 GCF_004010195.1 Chiloscyllium plagiosum | reverse complement strand
CTCTGGGCTCGGGGGCAGAAAATATTTTGGAAACCACGTTTACATCCACAACCGAGCAAACTCAGCATTGAAATCTTTCGCAATTTGTAAACCCTCTGGAGGTGAAAAGCTTAATCTGTGCGTGAAAGGTTCGGCGAGTGGGTAACGCCAGCGCTCAGGAATGGGAGCACCGCTGAGTGGAGAATGTGGGATCCCCCCCCCCCCCCCCCCCCCCAGGGCTAACTTGCTGCTGCTGAGTGTCAGGCGCCTGCGGCTCTGTCAGTGTTGTGCTACTGTGGACTGGACTCGAGCAGTGCAATATTGAAAGAGCATCAGTGGTCTGGCAAGAATCATCGACCCCCCCCCTACCCCCACTGGGTTTAAAATGACCATCAGCTGAGGACTGGCAGCCTGGCCGGGCCGCCTACCCAGCGTCAGGCCTGTGTCCCACATGGAGAAAGATACAGCCCAGGCTTTATCTGTAGCGGGAGCTGGGTACCAGGAGCAGACTGGAACACACACACCTCCAGCAGCGGCTGTGTCCCAACAGGTAGACTGGATTCCCCACAGTGTGGAACCAGGCCCTTCGGCCCAACAAGTCCACCACCGACCCTGTGCAGAGTAACCCACCCACTCCCCATCTTTTCCCCCCTGACGCGATGGGGAAATTTCGCATGGCCAATTTAATCTTTGGATTAAAACCTTATTTCCATCACTTCCCCAAATTTTCTAATCCCTCATTTCACCTGCCTCCACCGCACGGATTTGAGAAGCTCGTCTGCTGACCGCGGTTTTTACCCCCGAGATGAAGTTAGTCCTCGATCTGACAGCCCCCCCCGGTTCTCCGGAGGCCCCGTGTGGCAAGCGGCCGGCCGCTTCCCGTGAATCGCGGAGCAGTATCCCGGCCAACGTGGGGACACTGACAGGCTTCTACTGGGGTCCTGCTTGGCCCGGGTGGGCTGCTACCCCTCTCCCAACACTTCCAGGAGCATTGGGTGGAAAGGGAGGAGCTGAGGGGGCTACAGAAACGGGACGGTTTTGGGGTGGTGGTGGGGGGGGGGGGGGGGGGGTGA
>NW_025208462.1:6746-12789 GCF_004010195.1 Chiloscyllium plagiosum | reverse complement strand
GGTACCCCACTGGTCACCGCCTGCCATTCCGAAATGGAGCCGTTTATCACTACTCTTTGTTTCCTGTCAGCCAACCAATTTTCAATCCAAGTCAGTACTTTGCCCCCAATACCATGCGCTCTAATTTTGCTCACTAACCTCCTATGTGGGACTTTATCAAAGGCTTTCTGAAAGTCCAGGTACACTACATCCACTGGATCTCCCTTGTCCATACAGCAATGTGATCGTAGAGCGGGTACCAGCAGGAGAGGTGGGACTTCCAGCGCTGGCATCGGGCTTCCTGAGCGGGGAGAGTGAAGTCGGCGTTTGGACAAGTCCCAGGGGCGGGTGGAGAGTGACCTTTCCCCCCTCCCCAGCCTGCGGGAGTGTCCCCAGCTTTGTCCCGCACAGCATTCAGACCCACCCCACCCCTTCTGACTCCTGGCACCAATCAATATTTTGTTTAAAAACACAGGGCGTTCGGTGTTGCTAAATCAGTGCGGGCTGTGCCCCCCATTCCTGCAGATTTATAGTCGTTGCTAAAAAGAGGAATTGGAGAAATCCAGGAGGAATCTGGTTCCATCAGTCTCTGAGGTAGCGTGTCCCTGACCACTCGCTGTTTTACTGTTTTGTGTGTGTGTGTGTGGCGGGGCGGGGGGGCGAACAGGCGTTGTGCTTTTATTTTGGCAAATTAACCTGAACTCTTCCCCCTCCCACCTGGCAGCTCCTGGTTTGACACTGTCAGCGCCTCCTCCTGATGTACCTCTGCTGATGTTATTCACATCTCCCCTCCTGAACAGAAAACCAGCCCCCCCAACACACACACACACACACACAGAGAAAGGCAGAGAGAGCTGGGAGGGTTTTGTCATCCAGCTTTCAGCCTGGGGGACATGCACAGTGTAACTAACCGGGACAATGATGGGACACTAGCTCCCACTCAGTCTCTCCCTGGGAAGGCGAGACCACTTTAACGCCTGGGTGTTTGTTTTTGGTTTTTGACACACGGTGCCTGGCTTTCTGGAGCCGCTGACTAACATCCACATCCACATGCACGGCGAAATTGGTCTCCAGACCTGGGACCTTGAATCCTTGGGTTATATTCTCTGCATTTCCCGCCCCCCCTGTTGTATTCCTCCCAGGTTTGGGTTGCGAATTCCACCCCATCGTGAACAAAGCTCAAACTCTTTGTGGGACTGCCAGTCGGGACAGCAACAGACAGCTCCACCCGCCTGGAAATGCAGGGGGAAAAGGAACAGATCCCGTTCAGTTTTGGGACTGGCCAATTCTAAGGTTTATTGAGGAAGGGCCATCGAGCCGTGCACCAATTGGGGGGGGGGGGTCAGGATTCTCGACGTTGGGTATTTGGGCTCTCGCTCCCACTGCTTTTCCAAAACCGGGATTGGTTTGCCAACCAGAATTTGAGGGTACAATGCAGCGCTGGGAGAGCGGATTGCAGGCAATGGGTTTGTCATTTCCCCAGGCCTTGTGGGACTGTCGGTCACCTGGTTTTTGCGTTTTTTCAGGACGGCCCCTAAACCAAGAGCGTTTCACCAATGGGATCCGGCGCCTTGGGTTTCCATCCATCTTCCCAAACTCGGCAACCCTCTCGATTCAATCTGACTGAGCTGTAATCCCCTGTCCCACTCACTTGGCATGAATAAACTGGCGAGAACTAAACAGCAGTGAGGTGTTTTGTCTTCATTTCCAGTCTTTCGAGGTCACCGCTAATGTTTCAGGTTGGAGTTTTCTAATAGGCTTCCAGTTAAACGAAGGTGCCTTAACACCACATTCATCCAGATCAACAGGGACAGCTATAACAACAGGGAGGCTCCAGGGAAAACAGCCCCAGCCTGTTCAGCCTCTCCCTGTAGCTCCAATCCTGGCAACATCCTTGTAAATCTTTTCTGAACCCTTTCAAGTTTCACAACATCTTTCCGATAGGAAGGAGACCAGAATTGCACGCAATATTCCAACAGTGGTCTAACCAATGTCCTGTACAGCCGCAACATGACCTCCCAACTCCTGTACTCAATACTCTGACCAATAAAGGAAAGCATACCAAACGCCTCCTTCACTATCCTATCCACCTGCGACTCCACTTTCAAGGAGCTATGAACCTGCACTCCAAGGTCTCTTTGTTCAGCAACACTCCCTAGGACCTTACCATTAAGTGTATAAGTCCTGCTGCTAAGATTTACTTTCCCAAAATGCAGCACCTCGCATTTATCTGAATTAAACTCCATCTGCCACTTCTTGGCCCATCTGGTCACGACCCTGTTGTAATCGCTGTCCACTACATCTCCAATTTTGGTGTCATTATGGATAGGATAAATAGACAAAGTCTTTTCCCTGGGGTGGAGGAATCCAGAACTAGAGGGCATAGGTTTAGGGCGAGAGGGGAAAGATATAAAAGAGACCTACGGGACAACGTTTTCACACAGAGGGTGGTACGGGTATGGAATGAGCTGCCAGAGGAAGTGGTGGAGGCTGATACAGTTGCAACATTTAAGAGTATAAGAATAGGAAGGGTTTGGAGGGATATGGGCCGGGTGCGGGCAGGTGGGACTAGATTGGGTTGGGATATCTGGTCGGCATGGACGGGTTAGACCGAAGGGTCTGTTTCTGTGAAGTACATCTCTATGACTCTTATCATTGGGAGGCTGAGGGTTGACCTTGTAGAGGTTTACAAAATCATGAGGGGCATAGATGGAGTGAATAGCCAAGGTCTTTTCCTCAGGCTGGGGGTATCCAAAACTAGCGGGCAGAGGTTTTAGGGTGAGAGGGGAAGGATGTCAAAGGGGGAGGGAGGACCAAGGGGCAGAGGGTGGTACGTGAATGGAATGAGCTGCCAGAGGATGTGGTAGAGATCGGTACAATTATAGCATTTAAAAATGGATGGGTACATGAATGGAAGGGTTTAGAGGGATACGGACCATTGCTAGCAAATGGGTCTAAATTAATTTAAGATATCCGATCAGCATGGATGAGTTGGACCGAATGGCCTGTTTTCATGCTGTACAGCTCGATGATTCTTTAAGTTAGTGGAGATTTGAGTTTAGAGTTAATGTTACAGCTGGAATGCAGTGAGTCTCTCCACATTGACATATGCATGAATCATTTTTAAAAAATGATTCATGTGACGAGGCTGTTGTTGGCTCAGCAGCATTTCTTGCCCATCCCTAATTGCCCAGAGGGCACTTAAGAGTCACCCACATTGCTGTGGGTTTAGAGTCCCATGTAGGCCAGACCAAGTAAGGATGGAGGATTCCTTCCCTAAAGGGCATTAGTGATACCAGATGGGGGTTTTCCGACAATCCACAATGGTCAGCATTAGAGTCATAGAGATGTACAGCACAGAAACAGACCCTTCGGTCCAACCCGTCCATGCCGAACAGATATCCCAACCCAATCTAGTCCCACCAGTCAGCACTTGGCCCACATTCCTCCAAGCCCTTCCTATGCATATACCCATCCAGATACCTCTTAAATGTTGCAATTGTAAGAGCCTCCACCACTTCCTCTGGCAGCTCATTCCATACACGCACCACCCTCTGCATGAAAATGTTGCCCCTTAGGTCTCTATTATATCTTTCCCCTCTCACCCTAAACCTATGCCCTCTAGTACTGGACTCCCCAACTCCAGGAAAAAGAATTTGCCTATTTATTCTATCCATGCCCCTTATAATTTTATAAACCTCTACAAGGTCACCCCTCAGCCTCCGACGTTCCAGGGAAAACAGCACCAGCCTGTTCAGCCTCTCCCTACAGCACAAATTCTCCAACCCTGGCAACATCTTTGTAAATCTTTTCTGAACTCTTTCAAGTTTCACAGCATCCTTCTGATTAGACTCTTAATTCCAGGTGTTTATTGAATTCAGATTCCCCATCACCTGCTGTCATGGAATTCAAACCTGGGTCCCCAGACAATTACCTGGGTCTCTGGATTAATTTGGGTCCCCAGACCATTACCTGGGTCTCCGGATTAACCTGGGTCGCTGGATTAACCTGGGTCCCCCAGACCATTACCTGGGTCTCTTGATTAATCTGAGTCCCACAGACCATTACCTGGGTCTCTTGATTAATCTGGGTCCCCAGTATATTACCTGGGTCTCTGGATTAACCTGGGTCCCCCAGACCATTACCTTGGTCTCTGGATTAACCTGGGTCCCCCAGACCATTACCTGGGTCTCTGGATTAATCTGAGTCCCACAGACCATTACCTGGGTCTCTTGATTAATCTGGGTCCCCAGTATATTACCTGGGTCTCTGGATTAACCTGGGTCCCCCAGACCATTACCTGGGTCTCTGGATTAATTGGGGCCCCAGTACATTACCTGGGTCTCTGGATTAACCTGGGTCCCCCTGACCATTACCTGGGTCTCTGGATTAACCTGGGTCCCCCAGTACATTACCTGGGTCTCTGGATTAATCTGGGTCCCCAGACCATTACCTTGGTCTCTGGATTAATCTGGGTCCTCAGACCATTACCTTGGTCTCTGGATTAATCTGGGTCCCCAGAACATTACCTGGGTCTCTGGATTAATCTGGGTCCCCAGACCATTACCTGGGTCTCTTGATTAACCTGGGTCCCCAGACCATTACCTGGGTCTCTCGATTAACCTAGGTCCCCCAGTACATTACCTGGGTCTCTGGATTAACCTGGGTCCCCCAGTACATTACCTGGGTCTCTGGAGACCTTCCTGATGAAGGCCTTGTGCCCGAAACGTTGATCCTCCTGCTCCTCAGTCGGTGCCTGACCTGCTGTGTTTTTCCAGCCCCACACTCTCGATTCTGGATGAAGAGTCCAGTGACGCGCTCCGCACTGAGTTAATGTGTCGCCTTCTTCTATTTTTGTTTTTGTTTTGGAATGACCTCTCTCCCCTCTCTGTACCTGACCGTGGCCCACACGGTCAGTAAATGGTGAACTGCATTCGGTTTCCTATCCTTAGAATTGATTTGGGACAAAAGAAATGTTCACCTTTAAAGAATACTGAATGTTTCAAAGCAATTTTTTAGACGACGGAGGGTGCAGAGAGGCGAGAGCACTCCAGTGAAATTGTGAAAGCAGAAATGTAGAGACGGTGAAAACTGTGGAAGGTATCGGGATGACACGTTGGCTGACTGTATCCCGAGATGTGTCGCCCTGAACTCTAGGTCTGTATTAACAGAAAAGCTGATGAATCTCATAGGCAAACATTTCCACTGTAACACTCCACAATGAAGTAAGTATCAACCGTTTTACCAAAGTTATTCAGTCGTCCTGAGAGGCAAAATATTCCCCACAGCGAGAGGGAACATCACGACAACAATGAAGCAAATACTGAAACAAATTTCAGTTTTAGCTCAGGAGTTATGTCAGGGAATGTGACTATCTGCCTGTGTGGGATTTTTATGCTGCTCTTGTTTCGTACATAGACACTCCAGTTCCCCAAGTGTATAAAATGTCAGTGTTGTAGAAACGTGAGGTTAGCTTTCCACCATTTGGGAATGAGAATTCTGTTCCTTTCTTCTTAACAAAACCAATCGGAAATACAAATGTGCCCTTTTCGTAAAAAATGCAAACAGAAATTGCTGAGGTTGGGGGTTGGGGGAGAAAAACTGAGCTGGTCTGACAGCAGGACAGAAATCAAAAGCCAACATTTCGGCTCCTCCCTGGGAACTTTAGTGCAAGTGCCATCGTTAGGAAGCCTCAGTTTTGTGGGAGGTGCTAGCTCCCCAGTCTGGCCCATCTCACAAACACTGATTTGAGCCGACGACTTTATTCTAACCATTTTGTCGCCGAATGAGCTTCAGATAACTGCGGTTAATTAACCAGGGTAAAAGCCGACCCCCCTCGCGGCAGGAACTCGATCCGAGATGATGGGGTTCGGGTCCCGGCTGTTAGGATCAAAGAATTTCGCCCAGCGTTTCGCTGCCGGGCTCTTTCTGGGCAGTTCCTGGGGGTGGCTTCCATTTACCGAGCGGTCGGGGAGCACAGCGAAACACCTTCTGGACAACACCTCAGGATCTTATCAATTTTATTCACCTCCCCCCCCCCACCCCCCCATCGCCCCCTCCCACC
>NW_025208462.1:0-6516 GCF_004010195.1 Chiloscyllium plagiosum | reverse complement strand
CATCGCCCCCAGTTTGAATGGACTGCTAGCCCCCAGCTCCATCTCACAGTGAAATACTTGCTAAACTCTGAGATTGAAGATAAACTAACATTTCTGGAGAAACTCAGCAGGTCTGGCTGCATGAGTGCAGAGAAAGCAGATGATAAACGTTTCGGGTCCGGTATCCTCGATAAGACGGGCGACTTTACCTTATTTTAAGAGCACAGCAATCTCGGTATTTCCCCCTCCCACCACACACACACACACACACACAAGCTAGCAGACCTCACCAGCCGTTTCTACGTCTCTTTTTTTGGTTTTATTTTTATTAAAGAATGACAGGGAGCTGAAACAAAACAAAACAAAATCTAAAGAAAATACAAATTGCTGAAAAAAACTCAGCAGGTCCGGCAGTATCTGTGGAGAGAGAGAGAGAGAGAGTGGTCACTAGACTCGAAGGAAATGTTACCAGTATTTTCTCTCCTCATTTCAGAATCCCATACTCCCCTCCAGGAGCCACTCTTGCATTTCCTGTCATTGGCAGGAATTGATTAAAAACACGTTCGATTTCTGTGTAAAATCTGATGCTGTAACTTCTACACTGCCTCGCCACGCTCAGAAGGCGCTTTTAACAGGAGTTACTGGCTTATCTAATTTAATACACAATCACACTGGGTAGATATTAAAACGTTCAATTACTCTTCAAACGACTTGCAGTTACGAGGGAAGCGCTGAAAAGGTGGGGAGCTTTTTATTTAAAACTAACAATGAACACATCTTCACGCTTCCTCAACTATTTTAAGCTCAATTAACGTTTCTGTACCACAGAAATGAATTTGATCCAGTCAGTTGGCTGGAGAGGAAGTTACAAAACGGAAGCATTACACATTAATGGACTTGGTATGCGGTGATCTCATTTACTACGCGGAGAGGTCTGGAGTTCCTTGCTTCGTTCAGTTATGAGTGTCCATATCCTCGCCAATTTATCACTGACACACATCTTAGCAGCCGCTGGTTTGCATCTGCTTTTTTTTAAAAAAAAAGTACGGTGTGTGAAGTGAAAATGTTATCGTTGGCCGGATGAGCATCATCAATCCACATTGGGGAAACCAATTTAGATGGTGATTTAAATTCAAGACCCACACAGATGCCACACTGAGACAGAACACACAGCTTGAACAAAAACATACGAAACGTGAGCATTACTTGCAGCCTGGACACTCTGACCTAAACCGAACTAAATGAGACACATTCAGCACGCAGACACACACAGAGGACACGCCTTGAGTTAGAGTCCTTCACTAACTAAAGCAGACTGGGCACACATGTGAACAACTCCAGGCTCACTGACCAACGACACCTTTCCTTCAGCTTTGACTTAATGAAGACAGAGAAACTGAGGGATGACACACACTAATTATGGACACGGTTACTCAATGGGGGCACATTCACCAAGTAAACAGACTGAAGATGCATCACCCCAAATATTCATTTGGCAAATTGGAATGCTGGCCTTCCCATTGATGTCAACCCAAACCCTACAAAATGACAAAAAGGGAACAAATACTAAATTTGAATTGACCAAATGAGGACAATTCCAGTCCATTGGAATAAACTAAACAGATCAGCCTCACACAGCACAGTGAACAAGCACCCGCTCCTGGACTGAGACGGGACACCAGACAATCACACTGACCTGGGATGTGCTGGTGGAGGACACAAGGAGCTGAGACGCAGAAAGTGCGAGGGAACACTGACACATTTCAGCAGCACAGAACGGAAAAAGGACAATCGGACTCAAGCAACACACACACACACAACTAGGAACTGCTGAAACAGTGCACTCTCACTGAGAACACACACACAACTAGGAACTGCTGAAACAGTGCACTCTCACTGAGAACACACACACAACTAGGAACTGCTGAAACAGTGCACTCTCACTGAGAACACACACACAACTAGGAACTGCTGAAACAGTGCACTCTCATTGAGAACAAACACATCACTAGGAACTGCTGAAACAGCGCACTCTCACTGAGAACACACACACAACTAGGAACTGCTGAAACAGTGCACTGTCACAGAGAACACACACACAACTAGGAACTGCTGAAACACAGTGCACTGTCACAGAGAACACACACACAACTAGGAACTGCTGAAACAGTGCACTGTCACAGGGAACACACACACAACTAGGAACTGCTGAAACAGTGCACTGTCACTGAGAACAAACACACAACAAGGAAGTGCTGAATCAGTGCACTGTCACTGAGAACACACACACAACTAGGAACTGCTGAAACAGTGCACCGTCACTGAGAACACACACACAACTAGGAACTGCTGAAACAGTGCACTGTCACTCAGAACACACACACAACTAGGAACTTCTGAAACAGTGCAGAACACACACACAACTAGGAACTTCTGAAACAGTGCACTCTCACTGAGAACACACACACAACTATGAAGTGCTGAAACAGTGCACTCTCACTGAGAACACACTCATAACGGGGAACTGCTGAAACAGTGCACTGTGACTGAGAACACACACAGAAATAGGAACTGATGAAACAGAGCACTGTCACGGGGAACACACACACACAACTAGGAACTGCTGAAACAGTGCACTGTCACTGTGAACACACACTCATCGAGGAACTGCTGAAACAGTGCACTGTCACTGAGAGCACACACACAACTAGGAACTGCTGAAACAGTGCACTGTCAGTGAGAGCACACACACAACTAGGAACTGCTGAAACAGTGCACTCTCACTGAGAACACAGACACAACTAGGAACTGCTGAAACAGTGCACTGTCAGTGAGAGCACAGACACAACTAGGAACTGCTGAAACAGTGCACTCTCACTGAGGACACACACACAACTAGGAACTGCTGAAACAGTGCACAGTCACTGAGAACACAGACACAACGAGGAACTGCTGAAACAGTGCACTGTCACTGAGAACACACACTCATCGAGGAACTGCTGAAAGAGTGCACTGTCACTGAGAGCACACACACAACTAGGAACTGCTGAAACAGTGCACTGTCACTGAGAACACACCCACACAACTCGGAACTGCTGAAACAGTGCACTGTCACTGAAAACAGACACACAACTAGGAACTGCTGAAACAGTGCACTCTCATTGAGAACAAACACATAACTAGGAACTGCTGAAACAGCGCACTCTCACTGAGAACACACACACACAACTAGGAACTGCTAAAACAGTGCACTGTCACTGAGAACACACAACTAGGAACTGCTGAAACATTGCAATCTCAGTGAGAACACACACACACAACTAGGAACTCATCATGATCATCTGTGGTAGGTTCTGTCCCACTGGTAGGACAGAGCCAGATGAAGGGGTGCAGCTTCTTGGTACATATACAATATGGCAGTTAGCATTAATTCTTGATCCTGTGGCTGCGAGACAACACTGGTCTTGGTCATGAGGGTATAAATAAAAGGAAAATATATAATTGGCCACATCGTCATCAATCCGCTGCAGGTACCCCTCTCCATAATATGTCGCTAAGTGTGGTTACTGCACAGTTCTTGTGGGAAGACGGGTCATGTTCACATTTTTTAGGCCCTCCACGATGTCAAGTAGCAATCCACGTGCTAAATGGGACAGACTGTAAATAAATTGAGCAGCTAACGACGAGCGATCCATGAGGTGCAAAGAGCCGTGGGAAGCAGTGTAATCATACTCCGCACACCTCAAACAGTCTGCAACCTCTCGGCCCGGCATTTCTCTGACTTTACACGAGCCATCAAGCCAGCGATCCACACTGATTCAATGAAAAGTGCAGAAGAACATGGTGGGAGCTGCACCAACCAGTCTTCAATATGAGGGGACAACCTGGAGAAGATCATACTGCCTTCACTAGAAAACAGGACGAATAACATCCAAAACAGCATAACCAACAAGTAATGGGCAAAGATCAGTGATCCCACCACCAATGGTTCAGATCAATCTCTGCGGTCCTGCAACATGTAGTCATAAAAGTTAGTGGACATTGAAATAAACCATTGGAGGAGGAGGCTAATCCCCAATAATAAAGTCCCCAGTTATGGCGGTTCCAGTACATCTGGAAAAAATAAACCAGATGCATTTGTAATAAATTTCAGCTCAGTAGTAACCGAGATTTAAACCAGCCTATCAAGTTATTATCACGTCCACGAACATCCAACCCCTCCATCACTGATGCTCATCAGTAGCAGTGTAAACCATCGACAAGATTCACAGCGCCAAGTCTTATGAGACAGGACCTTCGAAACGTACTTCCATCTAGAAGAACAAAGGCAATAGCTACTTTGGGAAACCAACTATCAGCAAGCTCGCTTCTTCAAACGGTCAGATGTAATGAAATTTGCTGATGACTTTTCAATTTTAAAATACACAGGTCTCGCAATAAATCCAAATGCAGCGACATGTGGACAACAGCCAGGTTTGAGCTGACAAGTTGCAAGTACCATTTGTGCTATACCAATGTCAGACAATGACCAGGATAAACCATCTGATAATCGCCATTCGACATCCAAAGGCTGTAACATTGTTGGGTCCATTGGCATTAACATTCTAAATGTTAATCAGTATCATATATCTCTTATGGTTAGCACATCAAAGCAGAAGTTATGAATGCTGCAGTATGTAATGTTTCACCTGACATGCGACAACACATCGACTAAATCCGAGGCATAAGTCAGAAAGAGGATGGAATAATTCCCAAGAATCTGAATGAGTGTAATTTCAACCCTACTCAAACAGCTTGACACCATTAAAGACTACTCAGCCCATTTGAATAGACCTATTCACAAACACTCTCTCATTCCACCACCGACACTCAGCAGCAGATGTGAGTACCATGGCACTCTTCAGAGAGCACCAGCCAAATTCACTACCAACTGCCGAATCGTAGAAAAAGTGCAGCATTTAGGGAACAGTTGTCATGATTCATTTGATTCAAACATAAGTGCTATAAAGGGCAAAGGTGGATAGAGAGCTGGAGTTTCAGTATGAAATAGTCTCAATTCATTAAGCTGTAAACAGATTTCATTCAAGTGCACAGGAAACAATAACAACATGATAAACCAGAATCAGAGCAGTGACAGGTATTCTGAGGAAGTTTAACGTCGGTCTGAGAAAATGTGCTCACCCAAAGTAAGGTCTGTGAGGCTGCTAAACACACACCTCCCTGGAAATCTAGGAACAAACAGAACAGGATAGGTTACATCCGACAGTGGGAACTCAATACTGCAGAAAGCCGAGATCAGTGTGGAATGTCGAAGGGTGAGGTCTCGAAGGAAATTAGAAAGCAAAGAGTGTGTCTGCGATCAATCGCTGAATACTGAGGGAAGACAAGGAGACAATTGCTGAGACCTTGTGCACACTCTTTATATGCTCTTCAGTCACAGGAAAGGTTCCAGAGTATAGGAGTAATGTCGGTCCTTGGTTGAATAAGTTCAACACAAATAATCCAAGGAATCTCCGCTCTGTACGCCCGATGTCTGTGGTAGGAAAATTATTGGAGATTCTTAAATACGGGACCGGCCCACATTTGTAAAAAAAAAGGACTTATTTACGAAAGGTAACGAGACTTGTCGCGTAACACAATCTTGACTGAATATTTCGAAAAAAAAGTCACAAATGTGATTGATAAGGGCATGGGGCTGAGATTGGTCATGTGGCGCTCAGCAACGTCTTTGATATGGTTTATTATGATAGGCTCATACATAAGTTAGAAGTCAAATGGGATCAGCGGTCATTCGGAAACATGGACAAAGAACGGCTAGGTAATAGCAGAAAGAGTAATGGCGGAAGACTCTTTTATTCTGACTGGAGATCTGTGAATAGATTGGGGGAGTTGCGGATCCTGCGAATGATTGCCAGAGGATGCAGCAGGATATAGGTCACTGGAGACTTGGATAGACTAGGTGCAGTTGTAGTTTAATTTTGGCAATTGCGAGGCGATGCCTTTTAGAAAGTCTTCTGCACGGAAGAAATATACAGTAAATTGAAAAATATCTAAGTAGCTGCAATATCAGAAAGGAACTAGGTGGAGAGGTCTACACTTCCCTGAACGTGGTAACACAGGTCAACGGTGTGGGCAAGAAGGGATATCGCATGCTTGTATACCACAATCGGAGCAGACAGTACATAATTAGCATTTCATGTTGCAGCTGATCAGAAATTTATTTTGATCACATTTGGCATGCTGTGTACAGTTCCGCATCCCAGATCAGTAATACAAAGTGGAGGTGCTCGAGAGGGGGGTTTAATTTTATTGGCAGAATGTTGTCTGTTGGGAAGATGTTATTCGAGAGGAGAAATTGGACAGATTTGATTGTTTTCAATTGGACATCAGTGGCTGAGGGGGCGATCTGATAGACGTTTACAGAATTATGACAGGCATGGATAGAACAGTTAGTCGGAGCCTTTTTCCCAGGGTGAAACACGTAATTATGAAGGGCATAGAGTTTAGGTAAACGGGGCAACGGCTGAACTAATATGA
>NW_025208461.1:0-14667 GCF_004010195.1 Chiloscyllium plagiosum | reverse complement strand
CACAAAGAAAGCTTCAAAAAGAGTGCTCTGATAGATGGAAGTCAGGCAGATATTCAACACGGATTCTGGATCAGTGGTGCTGGAAGAGCACAGCAATTCAGGCAGCATCCGAAGACCGGCAAAATCGACGTTTCGGGCAAAAGCCCTTCATCAGGAATAAAGGCAGAGAGCCTGAAGCGTGGAGAGATAAGCTAGAGGAGGGCCTCCACTGCACTTCAATTAAAAACTGAAATAACTGTGGATGCTGTAAATCAGAAACGAAAACAGAAATTGCTGGAAACACCTGAGCAATTTCTGTTTTTAGTACTACACTTCTGAATCCGACCAAAAGACTGCCCACAGTTTTAAAGCCTGACAGGTTTAAGGAAACTTCTTTATTTCCAAAACATCTGTGTTCAAAGATTCTGATAGCTCCCAGTGCACTTGAGGTATTTTCAGATTATCAACAAGGGCTAATGAATTGCTTATTGGGCTGGATTTTGCAGTCAGCAGTGAAGCAATTGTGCTCACTTCTGAACGTAACTGCCAACAAGATCTTTTGATCTCTGTAGTCTGGATTTTTTCTTTTCGGTTTTAGATTTTGGTGCATGTCATGCGCAATCTGCAAAAATCCAACAACATTAACATCTTCAAGAATGGTGATTGGTCAGTCACATTCAAGTTAGTCACAGCCATCAGACTGGGAAATGTAAACACTGAATTGTTCACTTTTTATATTTCTATTTATAATTAAAATTTTAACACATGGAATTAAAGTAGAAGTTAAATACAACGAGCAATCTTTTATAAATGTCACATTTAAAGTAGGTGAAATTCTTATGAAGAGGTTTTGACATAAAACAAATATAAAACTATTCTCTTGGGGCCAATACAGCAGTACATTGTTGAATGAGGTATAACTAAGCTTGTTCAGTCATAGAGCTGTACAGCACGGAAATAGACCCTTTGGTCCAACTCATCCAGGCTGACCAGATGTCCTACATTAATCTCGTTCCATTTGCCAGCATTTGGCCCAAATCCCTTTAAACTCTTCCTCTTCATGTACCCATCCAGATGCCTTTTAAATGTTGAGATTTGTGTCAGTCTCTACCACTTCCTCTGGCAGCTCATTCCATACACCATCATTCTCTGCGTGAAATAAGTTGTTCCTTAGGTCTCTCTTAAATCTTTCCTGTCTCACCTTACACTTATGCCGTCTAGCTTCAGACTCCTCTACCCTGGGAAAAAAGACCTTAGCTATTTATCCTATCCGTGCCCCTCATGATTTTATAAACCTCCTATAAGGTCACCCCTCAGTCTCTGATGCTCCAGGGAAAATAGCCCTAGCTTATTCAGCCTCTCCCTAAAACTCAAACCCTCCAACCCTGGCAATCATATAAATCTTTCATTCACCCTTTCAAATTTAACAACATTCTTCCAATAGCAGGGAGACCAAAATTGAAAGCAGTATTTCAATAGTGCCCTAGCCAATGTCCTGTATAGCTATAACATGACCTTTCAACTCCTGTAATCAATGCACTTACCAATAAAGGCAAGATACCAAATGTTGCCTTCATTATCCTGTCTACTTGCGACACAACCTTCAAGGAACTGTGAACCTGCACTCCAAGGTCTCTTTGTTTGGCAATACCCCCCAGGACCTTACCATTAAGTATATAAGTCTTGCCCTAATTTGTTATTTCAAAATGCAATACAGACGAGCTAATGATTGTCTTCTTTGGAAAGACCCAGGAACATGCTGCAAAATTAGATAACATGATCTTAAATGTTATAAGTTTTATATTATTACCCAAAACGTGAGTAAACTAACAAAAGTTAGAAGCTAAAGGGGCTTGGAAAAAAGGGGTTCTATCAATCTAAGCACTGGCACTTGAATTGTGACAATGGGACCAAGTTAATAATGGAAAAGATAAATAATGCAGTCCCAAGGAGATTAAACTGCCTCGCGTGGAAAAGGTTGGGCAGTAGCAATTGGAAAAACATTCCTGGCTCAGTCTGCCCATCTAGGGAGAAAGTGCCTCCATGTATGTGATCATTGTTGCCAGAGTTTGGGCAGGTGTGTATATGGTCAGAGAAATGGTAATAACAGATTACATTTGGGTAAGCCAACCAGGGAAACGGGCTAATAGCAGCTCCAGGTGCCTCACACATCATGCCTCAGCACTGCTGGACACTGTCGAAGAGCGTGATGCTGGGAAAGCACAATTGGCAGGAAGCATCCAAGGAGCAGGAGAATCTACGTTTCGGGTATAAGCCCATCATCAGAAAACATTGATTCTCCTGCTCCTCGGATGCTACCGTACTGGCTGTGCTTTTCCAGCACCACACTCTTCAACTCTGATCTCCAGCATCTGTATTCCTCACCTTCTCCCACTGTTGAACACTGTCCCAGTTATAATAAAATGAAGGCCTTCTATCCTACTAACCCTCACCCACGAAACATTTCCCATGTTCCATCCAGGCCACCTTTCATTTTTCCACCCACTTCCCATGGCTTCTCATTCGTGGCTAAGTCATTCCCACCCCCAGCCCAAAAGTCCCCATGTCAAATATTAGTACTTCCATGCTAATTCACCCAAAACACATTGTAAGAAAGTAATAAATCTCTTCACAATAATAAGAAGTATGAAACAAAAGTTTTTTAAAAATGTTTCCATAGTTTCCACTACAAGCCAATTAAAAACTCTATTATCAGGCTCTTTAAAGCTTCAACAGCAGAAACTTTAAGTATTTGAATTCTCAATAGCATAAATAGACATTGTGAAATTGACAAGAGATCAAAGAGCCAGGGCTGACAATCAAGCAATGTTTTCCTGGGGTTCAGCCTTTCAATAGACTAATGGATTTCTGGGCTCAGTGAAGAATGCATAATAAGGCTTAATAGATCACTAACATGTAATGTGGATTTGAATTAATAATCAGAAATGCTGATAGAATGCTGATTCCATATCTAAAAAGACTAGATGTAATATGACTCATGCTTCAGGAATACGAAGCCTTGATCAGATCAGTCCTGGAATACTTTGAGCAGTTCTTGACACTACAACCTAGTACAAAGAGATTCTGAGAATGGAGCATCATATTTTTAGTATGATATCTGGATTCCAAGGGTTAAACCTGAAATAGAGATTGTATAAACTAGGATTGTATTCACTGGATTATAGACGGTTAAGATTTGATCAACATTTTCAACACACTAAATGGAACAGATTTGGTGTCACTTCTGCTCGTTCAGTAGTCCAGGATCAGGGTACATAGTCAAAACATTAGAGTCAGAACTTCAGGAGTGCAACTGAGAAAATCTTTTTCACTAAACTGATAGGGATTAACATTAAATCTAAGATTGATAAATTTTTGGTATCAGAGTTACTAAGGCATGGGGCAAAAAGGCAAGAATATAGTGTTAAGTCACAGATTAGCCAGATACCACTGAATGGAAACACAAATGTGACAATAAATAGTCAAATCCTATTGCAATGCCTCTATAACCAATGCTACTTGATGGACATACCAAAGATTATTTTCCTATGTTGCTTTTTTAAAATCTTCCATTTGGTGCTACAGCCTGAGATACAGAAGACTCTTCTGGTTGAGTCATTGAGAGAGATTAGGAGAACATCTATAGAATGTCAGCACCAGCACCTCTAATTTCAGAGCCTCCAATGTCACAAAAAGAACCAAGAACTACGTATATAACTAACATGTCGAAGTTTGGGTCAGGTGTTACCTTTGTACTTAAGGTAGTGAAACAACGCAAGTTATATTTGTACTACACTGATACAGAAAGTGACCTCTCTCTTCTATTCAGGATCGAAATATGAGAATATTTGGGAAAGGGGACAAATGTGAACTTTATTTTATTCAGTGTGTTGCTGAGATCCTGAATGTACAGTCTGAAAGAATGCTGGAAGCAGAGTTAATACTAACTTTTCAAAAGGCAAAAAATACATTGCTACAGGGAAAAAAAGGGACTCGTTAGTACTTCTTTGAAAGCCCACCATTAGCATAATGGACCAAATGCTTGTGAGCTCACTGAGAATGAAGGAAGTGTTTTTAAATTTAGCTTGATGTTGGCTTACGTTTGTCATAGATCAAGAGGGTCGAAAACCAGATCCAGTCACAGGAATTTACAATAAATTTGGTCACGTTCTAATGCTATTAGTCAATCAAAATGGAAATAAATCCAAGGGAAGTGACAAACCAATTAATATAACAAAACTTGAGAACTAATTTTTGTCTGTCCATTTTAACTGCATGATTATTATGAAGTACCAAATAATAATCTGTTCTTCCAAACTGAAGTATTAATTTGAGCAGAACACCACATGCAATGTAGTGCTTAAAACATTCTTTTGGAAATTTACTTCCTTAAAAAGTAGTTATACACATATGCTGCAAAGGCGAAAATGAGGACTGCAGATGCTGGAGATCAGAGTCAAGATTAGAGTGGTGCTGGAAAAGCACAGCAGGACAGGCAGCATCTGAGGAGCAGGAAAATCGACATTCCTGATGAAGGGCTTTTGCCTAAAATGTCAATTTTCCTGCTCGAGTGCTGCCTGAACTGCTGTGTTTTTCCATCACCACTCTAATCTTGACATATGCTGCAAAGCAATTTCATTTCTTGATCTTTGCCAATGTGATCTGGAATACACTGCACTTTGGCATTAGTACACTAAAAATATCTCAACAGTCCAGGTTGGGGTTCTGTTTTAAAAAATTCTCAAGGTCAGGTTCGTAGGAGAGTAGTCTGACACAGAACAAACGACCAAGAGGCGAGTCTGCTAGAATATGGGCATTTTATTCCCCGCAGCGTCACCACAACCAACGGGTCTGGCTTATACTCACTCTACATGTTACCGGAACTGGGAGCCGTCAGTTCTCGTAGAGCGGTTGCCAACAACCCACGCTCGGCGGTTAAACGTAACCCCGGAGCAGACTCACCGAACTGGAGACTTTTCCAGCTGATATACTCTTTTCCAGATATAAACATTCATGTGAACAGCAGAGCAAGGCTAAAAAACACATTCCATTCTGGTTACATACAGATAAGAAGATTCACACGGGGAGGTGTGTAATAAGATTCACACGGGACTAAGCAACACCTCCATTCCGGTTAGAGTCACACATGTATTGGGACATAATTTTTAACCGTTTCACCACATTCCACTGCTTGGCCCAATACATGTGTTACATTATGATTCACACATGTATTGGGACATAATTTTACACCACAGGTTCTAACGTCAAGGTTCCATTCTTTTGTGGGACTTCTTGCCGTCTTTAGAAATGCCACTAGAAGATGGTCTATTTGTTATCTAACTCATAAGTCTTGAAAAATGTTATCTTTGCTGATGTTATAATCACAAGTATTTGTTTACAAGCCTTTATGTCTTACCGCATTTGAGGAACATGTGAAACATCAATGAAGGCAGAGTTATTGAAGATTATGAGATTTAATGGTTTTAAAATTCTCAATTCTCTTCCAGGACATTGCTTTATATAGTACAGAAAACAGAAGGAAACAATAGCCATGCTGTTCTTAAATAATTTTAAAGAACAATCCTGTTATTTACCAGTTAGTTGAAATGAAGATGATACTGTAAGACTTTATAATACGGACATATCAATAAATGCTAACAGCTTTGTTATATATTAACACAATAAAAGTATTTAAAGATTTTCATACATTACTCATCTGAGAATACTGTTGTTGATTCATTGTAAGGTCAACCAGCTTTAGACTTTTGGTCATCACATTATTCCCTCTCATTGGTCCACCTAAACAAATACGTATATTTATTGCTTGCAGTGGCTGACTTTATAAGAATATTTTAGTTTGGGCTGTAAAATAAACATTAAAATATTTAGATATTAAAGTTAGTATTGGTTTAAACTAGAAAAAATTCAATCTTTCAATGCCAAATTAAAATTTTATGCATGCTTTCTCTTTAGTAGCATTAAACAAGGCTTGTCTAGTTGATGAAGGACAAATTATAGGACAACGAAGCCTCATACACAGTCTTGTACAGAGTGAACAAAGTTATGACAGCATCATGAGCAGGAACAGGATTTGATTAGGTTTAGTCTAGTCCCAAATTTGACAGTCTCCCTAAAGGAACAAACAAACAACTTACAACACAGTCTTTCCCTTGTAGGGAAAGTCATGCCACCACTGTTGGTGTTTATGCACCTATAATGACAAATTCTGAAGAAATAAATGATAAATTTTATGAAAAGCTATAACCCTTGATTCCAGCAATTTCAAAGTCAGGAACAATCATCATTCCCAGTGATTTCAATGCCAGAGTTTGCACAGACCAACAAATTTAGATGGAAGTGATAGAAATAGATTTGGTAGCACCAACTACATTTATCTGTTGAAGATATGTTCATGGCATGACCAACTCATTACTAAGACATTGTTCCAAATATCTTTGTTGTAACCTTGCTCCCACCACAGGCATTTAACTAGGCTATCATCAGAAAGATGAATAGGAAGAATATCAAGGTAAAAGAAACTCTGCCTGAAGCTAATTGCTGCACTGACCTCAGATACACTATCAAAGACGTCAATGTTTACAGTTGGAATTTTATCGGGTCATAGACTTCCATTTCTGACAACATCTTAGTAAATGCTTTCTGAACCCTCTCCAGCTTAATAATATCCTTCCTATAGCAAGGCAACCAGTATTCTAGAAGAGACATCATAAACATCCTGTACAACCTCAACATAACATCCCAACTCCTATACTCAAAAGTCTGAGCAATGAAGACAAGCGTGCTAAACGTCTTCTTAATCACCCTGTCTACGATGTGACACAATGTTCAAAGAATTATATACAAGAACCCCAAGGTCTTTCTGTTCTACAACATTATCCAGAACCCAACTTTTAATTGTATAAGTCCTGCCCTTGTTTGTTTTACCAAATGCAATACCTCAAATTTATCCAAATTAAACTCCATCTGTCACTCCTTAGCCTATTGATGCAATTGATCAAGATCTCTTTGCAATCTTAAATAATCTTTTTTACTGTCCACTATACCACCAATTTTGGTGTCAATCACAAACTTACTAACCATGTCTCCTAAATTCTCATCCAAATTGTTTTTATAAATGACAAACAAAAGTGGCCCCAGTACCAATTCTTGTGGAACATGGCTAGTTACAAGCCTCCAGTCTGAAAGGAAACTCTCCCTCACCACCCACTGTACTCCTAACTTCAAGCTAATTTTGTATCAAATTGTCAAGTTCCCTGAATCCCATGTGATCTAACTTTACTAATTAGTCTACCATGCGAAACCTTGTCAAAGACCTTTCTAAAGTCAATGTAAATAATCACTTTGTCCATATCAATCTTTTTGGTTACTTCCTCAAAAATCTGAATCAAACTTGTGAGAAACAATTTCCCTCACACAAAGTTACACTGTCAATCCTTAATCAGTCCTTATTTCTCCAAATGCATGTAAATCCTATCTTTTTGCATCATCTCCAACAACTTACCCACCAGCCAATCAAGGTAAGATGAGCGGCAGAATTGGACAAAACATCTGGTGAGGCTGATCTGGTCATCAGGAGCATTGGGTGCCATTTTTTATGCTTTTCACAAGAGGTCTGGTAGGTTCCTCACTAGGCAATGGCAAGTTGCCAAATTTATGGTGGTTATTGCTTGTTAAATACCTTGGTGAATGGTCTAGCTTGCCTCAATAATGTTCAGTTTTCTATTTTACCAAATAACCCAGACGTAAAGAAAGGTTGACATGCAAATTAGAATGGATATTCAATGGATTCAACTCTAAATAACTTCCATGTTGGACACCAGGCAAAAACATCTCAGGGCAATGGACACACACACACCATGTCTATTGACATTAGCACACAACACATGCCAACTAGTAACAGCCCTCATGGCACATCTCCAATCCACTGTTAGTAGTCTTCTACACTTCAATGATGCAGTGCCAACTATCAATGTATCGCTGCAGCAAGGATACAGAAGCTGGAATACAGAAGCCGTTGGAGTACTTTTCTAAGAAACTAACCAGTACGCGATGATGCTACTCCTTTAACAAGTTATGGTGTCCTTGCATTTTCTCCCCCCAGAGGGGTAATAAACGCAGAGTTGCCAAGAAGTCTGAATTTGAAGGATTTTAGGGCCAAATTGATTATAGATAACAGGTACTGCCTCAGTCAAAAGGCTTTCAAGTTTTAAAAAAAAATCATTTATACAATGAAAACAAAGTGGCTGGTTCTCTCAGCTCAGCTTTTCTCTGGCTTGGTTTGGCTTTTGCAGCCTGGCTGTTCATTGAAAGCAGTCAGTCAGTTTTGAGGCTGCTAGTCAAAGAAACAACATGGGAGATGATGTTTCATTCTGAATCTTGCAGCCATCTCTCTCACTCTTGTAAGACTCTGTTTGGTTTTACCTTTTTTTTGCAAAGGGGTGTTGCAAGTATTTGGAACAGCATCATTAAGTTGGGATAATCTATTCACTTTTCAGTAAGTTAAGTTATTGTACACTTTGTTCTCTTTTGTTTGTGTTTCATTTGGTAATCTTGCAAATAAATTCTGTTTTGCTTAAAACTAAGTGGTTAGGTCAGCTGCATCACTCCTGGAATATCCACTTACAGCTGCTTAAAACAACCAGCAAAGGGTCCGGGCTATTTTCTTGAAATGTTCTGAGGGGGTCTGGCCTGGTCCATAACATGCTACTTACACACGCTGGCACTGCAGGTAAAGCAAGGAGAAAAAGCTTTCTCTCACTCCCCAGGTCCTTACCATGAAGTGCATAAGTCCTGCTCTGATTTGCTTTTCCAAAATGCAGCACCTCACATTAACTTCTTTGATGACTTCAAAAATAGTAGCTTCAGTTCTAGAATGTTGTCCCAGCAAGGCATGATGTCCCAGCAAGGGATGGAGAGATATCATCAAGACTACTGTATCAGTTGCCTTATTCGTGGGATATACTCACATTGCAAATAGATTAGAGAAGGTTGATTCCTGAGTTGAAGCAATTTTATAATGGAGGAAATATTGAGCATATTTGACCTATACTCATTGGAATTTAGAAGATGAGAAGTGATTTTATTGAAGTATAAAATATACTGAAGGGTTTTGTCAGAGTAGTTGCTGACAGGATGGTCCCTTGTGATAAAATCTAGAAGTAGAAATACAGTTTCAGTATAAGAGATCTCACCCTTATGAAGAAGAGTTTTTTTTCATTCATTCATAGTATGTGTGCATTACTAAGTCAACATTTATTGTCCATTTCTAAATGCACGAGAAGAAGTTGGTGGTAAATTCTTGAACTGCTATAATCACGCAGTGTACATACACCTATAGTGCTATTCTGAAAGAAGTCCCAAGATTTGAATCAGCATCATTAAAAAATTTGCAATATCGTTCCAAATTGGGCCAATGTGTGGTTTGAATAGGAACTAGTAGGTAGTAATATTTCCATGCATTTGTTGAACATATTTTTCTAGATATTAGGAGGTCAAAAATTTGGAAGGTGCTGTCAAAGAGGCCATGGAAATTTGCTGATGCAGTGCATTTTGTTGATAGTGGCAGCAGTACGTGTTATGTAACAGTGATGGCAGAAGCGAATGTTGAATATGGTAGATGGGGTGTCAATCAAGCAGCTAACCAAGTGTCTTGGATGATATTGTGCTTCTTGAGGGCTGTCGAAGCTGTATTTATCCAGGCAAGTGAAATATAGTGTATCACACTCCTGAGTTCTACCTTGGACACATTTGGGGACTGAGGAGGTAAGCCATTCACTGCAGAATTCCAGGCTTCTGTTATGCTTTTGCAATCACATTAATTATATTTAGCTAGTCCAGTACAGCTTCTGGTTAATGGTAATACCCAAATTTTGATAGTGGGGGATTCAGCAATGGTTAATACTTTTGTAATGCCAAGGGGAGGTGATTTGATTCTTTGTTGGAGGTGATCATTCCGTGGCACTTTGGTGGGAGCAACACTCTCATCACACGTGAGCTCAAGCCTAGATGGTGTTACAGATTTTGCTGCTTTTGGACCTGGACTGCTTTAGTCCCTGGGGAGTTCTGAAAATTTCCAACATTGTGTAATCATTGAACATCCCCATTTCTGACTTTATCATGGAGGAAGGCTATTCATGAGGCAGCTGTTGTTGATTGGGTCTAGCACTTTACCCCAAGGAACTCCTACAGAAATATTCTGGAGGAAAAGCTGCTCCAATACTCCATCGATCAGTGTCAGCACGCTGATTGTGGCATAGGCATCTAATTTGGGAAGTCGCAGCCACACTCAAAAGCCTGCGCAACTGTTAAGAAAATTAGAGGAAATGCTAGTCATACCTAGCACGCAGGAAGATGGCTTTGGCTTATCACTTCAGTCCAAGGACAGCACTACAGGAGTTCTTCACAGTACTGTCCTGGGCTCAACTACCTTCAACTGCTTCAGTGACCTTCCTACCATGATAAGATCCAAAGTTGTAATTCCTCAGAAACTAAGCAGTCAATTTCCATGTGTAGCATGACCTGGGCAGCATCCAGGTTTAGGCTGATAAGTGGAAAATAACATTTTTGTCAGACAAATTCCCAGCAATGTCAATCTCCCCTTTGGCATTCATTGGAATTATCACTGAGTCCCCCAGCAATCAGGATTATCATGACCATAAACTGAATTGGGCTGTGGTTACAAGCAGGTCAGAGATTAGGAATTCTGTGGTAACTCAACTCATCTCTGCAATGCCTGTTCACCACCTAAAAGATATAAGTTAGGAGTTGGTGGAATACTCTCACTTGCCTGCTAAGTGCACATTCGCCAACACTCAAGAAGTTTGACACAATCCAGAACATCATATCCCACTTGATTAATAACCCAGCCACCATCTAATTATTTCAGTCCTTCATCACCAATGCTCAGTGACAGCAGTGTCCACTATTAACAAGTTTATCTCACTAAGCCTCCTTCAACAGCACCTTCCAAATCCACAATCTCTGCTATCTAGGATAAGGGCAGCAAATTCATTGCAGCACATCCACTTGCAAGTTTCCTATATATCATCCTGACAAGGAATGTCACCACTGTTATTTCACTATCACTGGGTCAAAATCCTGGAAATCACTTCCTAACAACAGTGTCCATACACCACAAGATTGTAGCAGCTCAAAAACAGAGCTCATCACCATAGGGTTGGGCAATAAATGCTGGCTTAGTCAGCAAAGACTCATCCCATGAACAAATCAAAAACAAGAAAATCCTTACTGGTGCTCACTTCGCTTCCGTGAACAACCATCTCAAATCAAAATATTAATTAGTTGATTAACTAACAAATAAGAAAAACACATTCAGGCATTATCCATACTATGTCCAGCCACATATCGTCACAAATAAATCTGGTACAATGAGTAAGTTATAATCAAACTCAAGAGGGAGATGTTAAATTACAATGCTGGATGTGTTAAGTTTATAACACCTGCTATGTTTTCAGTTGGGAAGCCAAATAAAATCTAAATAAAGTCAATAACTCAAGTCTTTGAGTGTATTTTAGGCAGAGATAGATAGGCTCTTGATTAGTAAGGAGATCAAAGATTATGGGGAAAAGGCAAGAGAATGGGGTTCAATGATGATCAAATGGTGGAGCAAAGTTGATGAGTCAAATGGCCTAATACTGCTCCTATATTTTATGGTGTATGTTGTCATAAAAATTGGATGGATTAGTTTTGTGCTGCTACTTTGTCAGTGAGAGATCAGGTGATATAAATGATTTCTATCAGCAAATTTCTATAGTACCATAAATCAGGGATTCACTTATCTATGGAAAATAGCTGCACACTTCCAGTCTGTGACAGTTATAAATTAGCTGTGCAAATATTTGGCTTGGTGAGATGACAGTCTGAGACAACTGACATTTGCACAGAATCGAGACCAATCCTGTTGTATGACTGTGTGGGTGATGGCTGAGCCCCTGTGATCATAGTTTGAACTTGATATTCTGAGAAGGAGAAAGAGATCATGAAATACTCATGAATTAAGAAAATTAACATTCATGTGGGAAATCTACTGTTATTTGCTTAAAAAGGTGTTCTCAAACATTTTAGTAACGTGCTAACTTTTTAAAAAATATATACTAAATACAACTTAGTGCCTTACTAAACCAATCATTTCAAGATGTCAAAGGCCTGGATTGGCTAAGCAGCAAGATGTCCATTCAGTTGTTAACAGCTGTAATGATCACCATCTAACTTGAGGTCATCCTGACAATTAAAAAAAAACTGTCTCAACTTGGGGGAATGTGAAAGAACCTTGTTACATGGCTAATGATAATCATCTGGAGCATGATTTTTACAAGGGTTAGGAGGTGAAGGTACAAATTATTTGAAAAGGAAGTTGGATGTGTACTCAAGGGAAATAACCTACAGGACTAGGGCATATCATTTGGAAAGGAGTTTGCACAGCAATCCAAACAGAGCAGATATGGATTCAGTGGGCTGAGTACCTCAAATATGAGATATTTCTATTAAATTTCTATTGCTAAAATTCATACAGCCAGATGGTGAAGGAAGGAACACTGGAGCCTAGTCATTGTACCCTGAGAAACTTTTAATTTCAGAAACACATATAGCATCACATCACATCCAACCAATCACCACAACTTCAAATTGCTCCTATGAGGGAAACCATCAACTAATGTCCTTCACTTGAATTCAGTTAACAGATTCTTCTCTTCTACATACAATATTAATTTAAAACAGAACATAACATTGCCTCCAGGACTCCTAATATTAAAAAAAATCATGCCATATAGGCACTGTTGCTCATCTCTAATTTCCCTTGAGTGAAGGAAAAGGCAATAAGACTCAACCACATTACTGTGGGTCTGGAGTCACATGTATGCCATATCAAGTAAAGATGGATAAAGATGTCCCTATAAAAATGACATTGAGAAACAATATGCATTTTTATAGTAGTCTATGATCTTTGTCATGGTCAACATTAACAAGTCTGGTTTAATATTCCAGATTTTCTACATCTCCATCTTCCCTTGTACATTTCTTTGTCCATGCAATTCTTTTAGTAAAACAATCCAAGCACTGATGGTTTGAATTCACCCATTTAATTTTAGATACTACCTTTCTCTCCAGCAGTAGCTTGAAATTGGCATGATCAATTCATTATCTTTTCTTAAACATTTTCTGGAAAGTATGCATTATTATGCAATGAGTGATTATTTATACAACATTCACTGAGTATATTATCATTAGTATTCCCATTGTATATAAGATTCAACTTGGAAAATATTTTAAGGAACATTATTTCCACTGACTCCACAAAAAAAGTTTCAGCAGCAAGAACATTTCCCTGACTGGATCTCATGGGAAGAATGGATATTGTCTGTTATAGTTATGCTATGATTTTTAGTAACGTTTTAAAATGTTCTTACCTTCCTAGGTTAGTGGGACAACATTTCATATTTTTAACAATAAAGAAACTATGAAACCAGCTACATAAGAATACCCATTAGAAAGTTTAACATCTGAAGCATTATTAAAGATAACTAGCTTCATGTTCTTTGGGTCATTTAAAAATAGAACTTAAATGGCTATTTTTCCTAGATCTTCATAATGCTTTATTTGCCTTTAAAACATTGCTGCTTTAGAATGCTTCACTTTAGTGATTAATTCAAATTCTTCAAAACTCATTTTGATATCCTAACAAGTCTATTTGGTTTCTTTCAACAGATACTTGCTGAGCATTTCCAGTCTTTTCTTTACTGCAACTTACATCAGGCCTAGCCCAACCAGTTCAAATAACCAAAGCAACAGATCGTTCTGATAGTACATCATTTATTTGTGTTGACTTAGTATAATCAACCAGGATTAAAATAACACTTCTCAAATCAATTTGTTGATTTACTTAGCTTAATATCTAAATACTGAAGGGCCCTAAAATCTACCAATTTTATTTTGTACTCTAAGTTTTTATAATGAAACATTAATCAAATTCGACAGTACCATCAATATCATGAAGATTCCTGAAAATTTTATTTTAATAGTATCTATGAAACATTGCAGGATTACTTTGTATCAAACACAATCAACTTTTAGTGAACTCGACCTCACCGAAAAAGACTATACATAGAAGCATACTTCAGGTCATAGATGGTTTTGTTGAACATTCAGATAGTTTGACTTCTATTTCTGTCGCTTTGGGTAGTTTCATAGAGTCATACTGCATGGAAACAGACCGTTCAGTCCAACTAATCCATGCCAGCCATTTTCGCAAACCAAACTAGTTCCAATTGCCTACCCATATCCATCCAAACCTTTCCTATTCATGTACTTATTCAAATGTCCTTTAAATGTTGTAATTACATTTGCTTACAGCACTTCCTCTACTTCCCTCGCACAAAAACATGCTGACTATTCCTAATCAGTCTTTGCCTCTCTAAGTGCATGTCAATCCTATCTTTCAGAATCACCTCGAACAACTTTTCCAAACCTACGTTAGGTTTATAGGTCTGTAGTTCTCAGGCATCTCCTTACAGCTTTCCTTAAGTAAAGGCATAATATTCCAGTCCTTCAGCACCTCAACTATGGTTACAGATGATAGAATTATTTCTGCAGGTGCCACACAATATCTTTCCCAATTTCTTGGAGATTTATCTACTTTTATGCTTTTTA
>NW_025208460.1:0-14664 GCF_004010195.1 Chiloscyllium plagiosum | reverse complement strand
CTTTCCCTACCTTGTTTCCCAAGGGGAGGTCAGGTTTTACCCCTTTCTCCCGTCGGGCCATTTGCATGCTGAATGAGACAGTTTTCTTGAACATGCGTAACAAATCCCTCCTATCCAAGCTGCAAACACTCTGGCAGTCACATCTCGGTTTGGAAAGTTAAAATCCCCGACCAGTCCAACCCTATCATTCTTACAGATATCTGTGATCCCCTGACATATTTGCTGTTCAATTTCCCGCTGACTGTTGGGGGCCTGGAATACAATCATATCAAAGTGATGAACCATTCTCATTTCTCGGTTCCACACATATAACTTCACTGGAAGTTCCCCAAGAATGTCCTCCATGTGCTGCAGAAATGTTTTCATTGATCGAAAACTCCACTCCCATTCCTCTCTCACCTCCTGTTCTCTTCTTCCTGTTGCATCTGTCCCCTGGAACATTGATCCGCGAGTTCTGTCCCTCCCTCAGCTGTGTTTCTGTAATACGTATAATATCCTAGTCCCATGTTCCTGTCCATGCGCTGAGTTCACGTGCCTTACCTATTAGGTATTTTACATTGAAACCAACACTGAAAGTTGCCAACTTGCCTTGGATCCCATGGGCTCTTCCCTTTTTGACCAGCCTTCCATGTGGGACCTTGTCAAAGGCTTTAATGAACTCCATGTAATCCACATCATCTGCACTGCACTTATTAACATTTTGAGACACCATTTCAAAAATCTTTACTGAATTCATCAGACAGGATCTTCCTCTATAACAACCATGCTCATTATCCCCAATCTTTCCCTGCCTTTCGAAATGCTGATGCACCCTGTTCCTCAGAAATGTTTCCAATAATTCCCTCCCACTGCTGTCAGATTATTTGCTCTGTAATTTTCTGGCCTATCCCTGATTTCCTTCTTGAACATGTGAACCACATTCACTATCCTCCAGTGATTCGGCACTTCACCTGTGGCCAGCAAAGTATTAAATATATCCACAGGGCCCCAGAAATCTCTTCCCTTGCCTCCCATAGCAGCCTGGGATACAATTCATTGGGCACTGGGGATTTCCTCACCTTCCTGCATGTGAAAATATTTAATACCTCCTCCTTATTGATTTTACCATGTTCTAGAAACCCACCATCACATTGGAATTCCTGGCTACAATATCTTTCTCCTGTGTGAATACAGATGGGAAGTATTCATTGAAGACCTCACCTTCTTCCTCTGGCTCCTTGTACAGATTATAGCTTTGGTTTCTAACAGGCCCCACTCGTTGCCCAGTAATCCTCTTCCTCAAACTGTACTGGTAAAATATCTTGTGGCGTTTCCTTAAAACTACCTGCCAAGGGTATTTCGTGACCGCTTTGGCCCACAGGACTTCACCTGTGTTTATTGCACTGTATTTTCTTTATCAAACTCATGACATCACTTGATCAATAATCGCTGGACGTGCTGTCTTTGCTATTCCCTCTTCATGAACACACTGGCCATGGATTCTCACTGTACCACTTTAAAATATTCGTTTGTAAATATAGCCCCAATTTCAGGTAGTTCCTCCCTGTCACTGTTTGCCAGATCCTGTCTAATGATAGTGATACTGATAGGAGACGCAATTGTGAGTGGGACTGCCAGGAGACTGTGTGACAGCAGAAGAGACCCCAGGATGGTGTGCTGCCTCCCAGGTACCAGGGTCAAGGATGTCTCTGAGCGGTTCCAGCCCAAGGTTGCAATCAAACCTGGGTCCCTGGTGCTGAGAGGCAGCAGTGCTAACCACTGAGCTACCATGCCGCCCTATATTGACTATATGCCAAGGAGCTGCCCTCTTCTGCCTGGCTGAGTCCTTTCAGTGGGACGGAACCTACTAGAGAGGATGTTGATGTGGCCTGGGACATAGTCTTGTTCACATAATCTTGCTTTCCAGACAATATCTGATTGTTGCTTGATTAATCTGTGGGAAATATACAACAGGTCACTTTTACATTCTGTATAATGAAGAATTAATATCACTTTATATCTTACATATTTTAAAATAAACCAAACATTGTTGTTTTCCAGTTGAAAGCAATTGAAGTGAATAATAATTGATTTACCAGAGCGCACACCTAACTATTACAGTTCTGTGACTGTAGTAAACAGCCAATTCATGTTCAGTTGCAGGCAGCAAAGCTTTGGAAATGACATTGAGACAAAAACTTACATTCAGACACAGTTTTACTGGCCCTCACCACGACCTCCAAAACACTGGTCATTTCCAAAATCTTTTCAGGGAGCTTCCTAACTTGAGCTGGGCAGTTACTCACACAATCCCTCACAATAGACTGGTTAGAGACATACCTGAACAACAGGGAGATGTGTGGGGGGAAAACTGGTCAATGGACTCGCACGTGGCGCTGGTCCAGACGCAGTTCAACATTTGTAACAATGACCTGAAAACAACCATGTCTTGCAAGTATATCCCTTCTGGTGTGCCACCTTAACTCTGTAATTCTGTACCTTGGACCCAATCCTGAATGAATGCGTTATAAAGATGAAGGTTTCCTCCAGCACATGGCATCTTACATTGAATCCCTCATGAACCATATCCAGTGTATGTTATCTCCACGATGTCAGTATCCAAACAGAATTGTGCAGCTCCATTGATGACCGACATCAGCCCAGCCCAATATCCTTGCGAGTGCCTTGAGCTGGAAATCTCTATGTAAATGTTTGCAGCATTGTTCTAATCTTTAACAGCAAAGTCCGACAAAGTTTAACAGAAGGTCCGACATCTTTCTGTAATATCAACTTTTAGATTGTCGAATAAACACCCCCCCCCCCCCCCATTATTCAGTTCATTTTTATAACAATATGATGCAAACAGTGCACAACTCACAGGATGGAGCATTGAAATGATGGGTCTCATTTCCACACCCAAGACCAAGTTATTATTATGTGAAAGGACTTTGAAAATAGAACATAGAACAGTACAGCACAGAACAGGCCCTTCAGCCCACGATGTTGTGCCGACCATTGATCCTCATGTATGCACCCTCCAATATCTGAGACCATATGCATGTCCAGCAGTCTGTTAAATGTCCCCAATGACCTTGCTTCCACAACTGCTGCCGGCAACGCATTCCATGCTTTCAAAACTCTCTGTGTAAAGAACCCACCTCTGACATCCCCTCTATACTTTCCTCCAACCAGCTTAAAACTATGACCTCTTGTATTAGCCATTTCTGCCCTCGGAAATAGTCTTTGGCTTTCGACTCAATCTATGCCTGTCATTATCTTGCCTACCTCAATTAGGTCCCCCTCCTCCTTCTTTACTCCAATGAAAAAAGTCCGAGCTCAGTCAACCTATCTTCATAAGATAAGCCCTCCAGTCCAGGCAGCATCCTGGTAAACCTCCTCTGAACCCTCTCCAAAGCATCCACATCTTTCCTACAATAGGGCGACCAGAACTGGACGCAGTATTCCAAGTGTGGTCTAACCAAAATTTTATAGAGCTGCAACAAGATCTCACGACTCTTAAACTCAATACCCCTGTTAATGAAAGCCAAAACACCATATGCTTTCTTAGCAACCCTGTCCACTTGGGTGGCCATTTTAACGGATCTATGTATCTGCACACCAAGATTACTCTGTTCCTCCACACTGCCAAGAATCCTATCCTTAATCTTGTACTCAGCTTTCAAATTTGACCTTCCAAAATGCATCACCTCGCATTTATCCAGGTTGAACTTCATCTGCCACCTCTCAGCCCATCTCTGCATGCTGTCAATGTCCCGCTGCAGCCTACAACAGCCCTCTATACTGTCAACGACACCTCCAACCTTTGTGTCCTCTGCAAACTTGCTTACCCATCCTTCAATCCCCTCATCCAAGTCATTAATAAAAACTACAAACAGTAGAGGCCCAAGGATAGAGCCCTGTGGAACACCTCTCACCACTGACCTCCAGGCAGAATATTTTCCTTCTACTACCACTCGCTGTCTTCTGTAGACCAGCCAATTCTGTATCCAGACAGCTTGGTTCCCCGGTGTCCCATTCCTCCTGACCTTCTGAATGAACCTACCATGGGGAACCTAATGAAATGCCTTGCTGAGGTCCATATTCACCACATCCACAGCTCGAAAAAGTGTGCCTGTCATCATTTTGATTCGAACCTCGACCCACAAAGCCTCATTTGAAGATCCTTCCAAGATACTGTCCATCCTTTCAGAAGTAACTGACTTGCTAATTAATAATGCAACACCACCTCATCTTTAACACCCTGCCCTGTCCTGGCTATAGTTCCAGTAGAACAGAGTATTGAGTTGTTAGCCCTGACCTCCCTCAAATGTGCCTCTGTGATGTTAAAAATGTCACACCTCCACATGTCAACTCATTCCCTTATCACATCAGTCAGCCTGTCTGATAATACTCCCAGCATTAACGTAAGCTGGAATATAATACCTGGAATACCCTGTACCTCGGAGTTCTTCAGTCATTTCCTGATTGTTATCAAGCTGCTCAAACCATGAACCACAACTCTAACTCTGGCACTGAATGAATATCTGTAGAATTGTAATTTCTTTTTTTTTTAAAAGTATTCATCAAGTACAACTTTCCAGAACTGAGCAGTCAGCTCCACATGCAATGAGTTTCTGATGGTTAATTCCCCACTCAGTGTGCAGAGGGGACAGCTGTCAGTAATGGAGAAAGTGAGGACTGCAGTTGATGGAGATCAGAGTTAAAACGTGTGGTGCTGGATAAGTACAGCAGGTCAGGCAGCATCCGAGGAGCAGAAGAGTCGATGTTTTGGTCATAAACACTTCATAATGAAGGCATTGGTGCATTCCTTTATTTTTTCATTCTATGATTCACTGAATGTTGTGAACTGTACTTACTCAGGAAGGCAGCAGTTGTATATTGCACTGAAATGCAAAGCAGTCAATCAGTTGGTTGGACAGGATGTAGACAAGTTGAATGGCAGTATACACTGATTGAATGAATTACTAACATAAGGATAGGTAAATCCCCTGGGCCAGATGGGGTTACCCTGGGTTACTCCAGGAAGTGATGGGAGAGATTGGCCTGCCTTTGGCGATGATCTTTGCGTCCTCAATGTCCACTGGAGCAGTGCCAGGCAGATGATTAGAGGGTGACAAATGTTATTTCCTTGTTCAGGAAATGGAATAGGGATAACTCTGGGAATGACTGAACAGTCAGTCTTACGTCAGTGGTGGGCAAGGTATTGCAGACTTTTCTGAGAGACAGTATTTACAATTACTGAGAAAACGATAGTTTGATTAGAAATAGTCAGCATGGCGTTGTGAGGGGCAGGCCATCCTTCAGAAACCTTATTTAATTCTTTGAAGATGTTAAAAACATGTTGATGAATGTAGATCGTAGATGTAGTCAACAAGAATTTTACCAAGGCGTTTGGTCAGGTTCCCCATTGTAGGCTCATTCAGAAGGTACGGAAGCATGGGGCGCAGGGAAATTTGGCTGTCTGGCTCATAGAAGACAGAAAATGGTAGCAGATGGAAAGTATACAGTCTGGAGCTCAGTGAGCAGCGGTGTTCCACAGAGATCGGCTCTGGGACTTGTGCTGTTCGCGATTTTTATAAATGACTTTGATGAGGAAGTGGACGAGTAGGTTCGTAAGTTTCCGATGAAGCGAAGGTTGGTGGGGTTGTGGATAGTGTGGAGGGCTATTGTAGGTTGCAACAGGATATTGACTGGATGCAGAGTTCGGCTGATAAGTAGCAGATAGAATTAAACCTTAAGAAGTGTGAAGCAATTTATTTTGGAAGGTTGCATTTGCATAAAGTATACTGGGTTAAAGGCAGAAGCCTTGGCAGTGTGGATTGACAGAGGGATCTTGGGGTCATTGTCCATAGATCTCTCAAAGTTGCCACCCAAGTTAATAGGGTTATTCAGAAGGAATACGGTGTGTTGTCTTTCATTATCAGGGGAATTGAGTTTATGAGCAGCGAAGTTATTTCTTAGCTCTATACAGCTTTGGTTCAACCACACTTGGAATATTGTTTTCAGTTCTGGTTGCCTCATTATAGGAAACACGTGGAAGCCTCAGAGAGTGTGCAGAGGAGACTTACCAGCGTGCTGCCTAGACTGGAGGGCATGTCTTACAAAGAAATGTTGAGCGGTTTGGGCTTTTCCCCAGCGGTAGTTGTAGAGTCAGATACATTAGGGATATTTAAGAAGACTCTTGGATAGGCACACGAAAGTTAATGCATTGACGGTTATGTAGTTTAGTCTGACCTTAGAGTGGGATAAAAGGCTGGCAAAACATTCAGGGCTGAAGTGCCTGCACTGTGCTGTACTGTTCTATGTTCCAAGTTTCACTCAGCTTTTGGATTCCCATCAGTTGGTGAATGTGTGAGGAAGTGAGGTGTGTGATGTCAGGAAGCTAGGGAGGGGCGTTCGACCAAGGCTTCCAGTTTTGATGTGCTTTGTTACATTCACCTGAGTGTCAGCAGAATATGTGTGGTTACCAAGACCAGACAAAATCCACCAAGTTCAGTTATTAAAACGATTTTTGGCTTGCCTTCACCGTCTCCATCAGCCGACCATGGGGAATCTAATAAAATGCCTTACTCAAGTCCCTCAGTATCTTCTCGAGCAGCTTCTCTACCACTGATGTCAGGCTCGCCTGTCTACAATTACCTGGATTATCCCCACATTCCTTAAAAAAGGGGACAATATTAGCAATTCGCCAATCCTCCGAGACCTCACCCATGTTCAATCATCCTGCAAAGATATGTGTTAAAGCCCCAGTTATTTCCACACTCACATCCCTCAGTGACCTGTGGTTGATCCCATCCAGACTTGTGGACTTGTCTACCTTAATCCCTTTTAGAGTATCCAAAACGTCCTCCCTCTTTTTGTCGACTTGACCCTGAGCTCTATCCCTAACCTCAACATCCGTCATGTCCCTCTCCTTGGCGGTCTGGGGGGAGAAAAGAACAGTCAAAGGCAGGACAACTGAAGAAGTTTGGCAATAAATTAGGGAGATACTAAAGATCGAAGAGGAATTGCATTACGGAGAAAAATCATCCATATCTTGGTAAGGAAGTCAAGGATAACATGAAGGCAAATCCCAGTGCATATCATACTGCACAAGTTAGTCACACTATGGAGGATTGGCCAAGTCATTGGCCTCGTGGTATTATCATTGAATTCTTACGTGATAAACCCCAGATAATGTTCGAGTGACTTGGGTTCAAATCCTGCCACAGCAAGTCGCGATCTTGACATCAAATCTGGAATTAAGAGACTGATGGTGGTTATGGATCGATTGCCATAAAAACTCATCTGGTTCACTGATGTCCTTTAGGGAAGGAAACTGCCATTCTACCATCGGTTCACCACTCTCAGGCTGAAGACGTTCCTCATTATCTCCGTTCTAAAGATGTTCTCTTGACTCTCAGGCTATGTCCTTGAGTCCTTTCTATCCTAACAGTTGAAGCACCTTTCCAACGTCTACTCTGACCAGGCAACCAGTATTCTGTATGCTTCTATTAGATCCTCCTTCCCCCTTAAAAACTGCAGCGAGTGTAGACCCAGAGACCTCATATGTTGAGCTTGTAATTCCTTGGACCATTCTTATGAAGCTACTCTGAACACGCTCTGGGGAGGTACATCCTTCCTGAGTTATGGGGCCCAAAACGGTACACAATACACCAAATGTGGTCTCACCAGAGTCTTATAGAGCCGCGGAAATCCATTCATTCAAGTTATCGCAAAATAAATATCATTACTGTATTTGCCTTTCTGTCCAGACGGGCCACCTGAAAACATAATCTTACGATAGACAATAATAAATTTACCATGGAGTTGCAAAACTGAGCAATGATTAAAGCATGTTGGGAAGTAGAACCCAGCCTTGACCAAAGTCGCTGTGCTCATCAACATGCTGCAGAATTCAGACAGGCTTCAGTTACCCAGAGATGGTTTGCAAACAAACCTGACAGCTACAGACCCGGTAATACACACCTGAAGTTGGACCTGCATGGGACAATGGAATGTCGTCTTTGGGTCATCAATGTGACAACCAAAGGTTGCCTCTGATTGATCAGGGTAAATGAACCTGATCATTCCATTGGAAGATTCTCCACACCTTCCCAAAGGGCGTGAAGACTTGGGAGGATAAGAATCACTGTAAAACCGCTTAGAGAGTGGTAACTCGAGAATAACCACTGAAAGAGAAGACACCTAAAAGATCACCAGAAGAACAAGAAGACGTCACCACGTGGAATCCGGTCAACTTTTGGTGGGGTGGTATGTGATCATCCAAAGTTAAGTTAAACCATAAGATATATTGTAGTGTTTTGTATTACATATGTTTTATTGTTCTAATATTAATTGTGTTCAATAAACAAATATCATTGTTCATAAGAGTTGACTCAGTTCTTTTGCTGAATATACGATTTCAAACACACTGTGTGGCAGATACAGCACTTACCTAGCTACTGACACAACATACACATTTACATTATGACCATCCTGATTGGAATTCGCAACACTCTGCACTTCAGACTTCTGAATTTTCTCCCTAGTTATAAAATAGTCCCTGCCTCTCTACTTCCTACTAAAGTGCATCACCTCGCACTTTCCCAAATGTATTCCATCTGCCACGTCTTTGCCCACTCTCCTCCCCTGTCTAAATCCTTCTGCAGCCTTCCTGCCATCTCAATGATACCTGTCCCTCTATCTACCTTTGCAAAGTCTAAACATCTCGCTGAATTGCCCTCAGTTCCTTCATTTGGATTGTTAATGTATAAAGTATAAAGTTGTGGTTCCCTTGCAGAACACCAGTTGTCATTGGATGCTATCCTGAGAAGGACCCTTTTATTCTCACTCTCTACCTTCTGCCAGACAGTCAAGCTTCTCTACACACTAGTACCTTGTCTCTGACACCATGTGCCCTTGTCTTACTCAGCAGCCTCCGTGCGGCACCTTGTCACTGTCCTTCTTGAAGTCCAGACACATAGTATCCATTAGCTCTTCTTGGTCTAACCTGCTTGTTACATCCTCAAAGCGTTCTAACAGATTCTTTAGCATGACCTCCCCTTGATGAAACCATACTGACTTCGCCCTACTTTACCATGCACTGGCAGCTATTCAGAAATCTCATCCTTCGCAATGGATTGCAGGAACTTACCCACGACTGAGGTTAGGCTAATAAGTTTGCAATTTTCTGTATTTTGCCTTATTCCCCTTTTAAACAGAGTGTTAGCGAGATCCAAGATAGTGGCGACCCAGTAGGTCTGAATATGCAGAGCTCTGCCCAAGACTCAGGCAAAGTAAGATACCCACCCTCACCTCACCTGCTAAATTTCTAAAAGTTTTTGGCCAGCATCCTTGGCCATTCCACATCAAACTTTAGCAGTCTGATGCTTTTTAAAATGACCAGAGGTAAAGGCTCTCGCAGTTCATAACAGCCAGGGACTTCTCCCCCATTACCCCTTCGCAACAGAGAAAGGGGCGTTACCTGCAGGGAGTTTCTACAACTCTGAGAGAAGATTGATGATTCCATTGACTCCCAGGTGGGAGTCGATCCCGGTCATGCTGGAGAAACATGATGGAGAGATCGAGAAACTCGGGCAGGGTAGGGCGGGGCAACGGGACTCAGCATCCGAGACCACTGCTGAGTCATCCATGGGTCAGGTCTGGGCTCAGGAACATAGAGTCCCGACCTTAGATGAACATATTGATGACCTCGAAAATCGAAGTCATTGGAAAAATATTCGGTTGCTGGGCCTTCCCGAACGGGAGGAGGAAGGGCAGCTTGTTGATTTCCTGGAGCAAAGGCTCCCACAGCTGCTGAAACTGGAGTCGGAGCTGGGCTGGGTGCCGGTTGAGCTGGCCCATCAGGTTGCTGTGCGCCGGCTCGGGTCGGACCAGCGCCCCTGCCAGGTGAGAGTTCAACTTCAATATTAGAGGGAAAAACCAATGTTGCTAGAGTCCACCAGAGTGTTGGAGAAGGATCCCCATGCCAAGATGTACAGGGGCTCCAGGATAATGTTGTTCTCTGCGTGTGGTCCGCAAGAGGAAGGCATTTGATGAGGCGAAGAAGCGTCTGAGGGATTTAAATATTCAATATTTTATGCGATAGCCGGCAACGCTGTGCTGCAGTCATGGAGGATCTGTAGATGATTTCAGACACCGGGAAAAATGTAAAAGAATTCCTGGATGCTCTTAAATAGACTGCAGGATTTGAACGATATGGATAATGACTTTATTTTGCCCCTTTTCTTCTTTTATTTTCTCCTCTTTTCTTCCTTTTTTCTCTTCTGTAGCTTTCCATGGCTGTGGGGGAGGGGGAGTGCTAATTCCTTATCCTTTCTATGGACTCTTATCGAGAGCTCGTGCAGTTTATTTGATTATTGGGGGACGTTTCTGAGTGTTTTTAAAAATTTGTTTGATTATTACTTGCTGGGATTGTAATTTTATTTATTTTCATCTTGTGTTGTTTTGCTAAGTGTATCGAGGTGTTGGTGTGAGGGGGTCACCCACATTGAACTTCTGTCTTATAAGATGTTGGAATTTATTTACTCTACTTGGTAATGCCTGGGCCGAGGGCATGCCTCTGGCTGGGAGATGTTGTGGTGAGATTATTGGAAGGTAGTAGTGCCCCTTGTGAACAAAGGGGAAAGTCTCCTTTTAAATATGTTTAATTTTATTTGTTTTTAGGAGTGGCTCTTATTTGTTTTGATTTAGCTGTTTTAAAGAGTGTTTTATGTGTGTATCATTTTTGGTTTTTATCCAATGTGTTTGGGTGGGGATCTCCCTCCTGGGGGGTCTCGGACTTGCTTGGACTATCATGGCTAGTCATTCTGTGCGAGATATGCGGCTGACCAGCCCCATCTCCGGCACTTTTATTTCCCTTCCCAGGAACAAAGACACGGAGCAGTCTGTCCAAAACTTTTCATTCAACTTTGCAAAGTCGGACACTACCCCCCACAATTCGTTTAGGTGGTGTACCTGGAATGTCAAGGGGAGCCACTCACCAATCAAAAGGAAAATTATATTAATAAGTTTTAATAAAAGAAAGGGTGGATGTAGCCCTTCTACAGGAAACACATTTACTTGATAAGGAGCATTCGAAGCTGCAACAGGTTGGATTTGGCGTTGTGTTCTTTTCATCTTTCAGTTCAACAAGTTGGGGAGTTGCCAATCTTACTGGGAAGAATCTTCCCTTCCAAATGCTAAGCCAGATAAAAGAAGAGTCTGGATGATATATATTAATTAAAGCCATAATATATGGAGAGGAATATGGGATTTTGAACCTCTATTGCTCACCGGTGCACCATTTAAATTTGTAATGGAAGTGATCTCTAAGTTGGTGGCTCTGGGGGTGCGCCACACAATTTTGGGGGAAGATTTTAATTGTATCATCGACCCAGGGGTGGACAGAATACCTAAGAGCTCTGTGGGCATATCTTTGAGATCTAGGCAGTTGGCGGATTTGAGTAGGGAGTTGGGGCTGGTAGGTGTGTGGAGGTGTCTTCACCCTCAGGGTAGAGACTTTACTTTTTATTCTAACCCACACATGTACCACACATGAAGCGATATGTTTCTATCCCCTCGACCCTTTTGAACTCAATATTGTTTTGTAAAGTAGGTAATATAACAATTTCCAAACATGCCACAGTATATATGGAGGTTAAGACCAGTGATGACGAGATAGCTTCCCGACATTGGCGTATGGACCCTTTTCTATTGAAGGATAGTAAGTTCATCAAATATTTCTCGCAGGAATTTAAAACCTTCTGGGATATCAACTCAGGCACGGCCAGTAACCCTTCAGTCATGTGGGAGAATGGTAAGGCATATGTGCGGGGCTTGGTTATCTCATATTCTGTGCCACGGAAAAGACAAAAGGGAGAACATCAGTGTCTGCTCGAGGCTCGCCTGAAGGCGGCTGAGACAGCGTATGTGGATAGACCCTCCATTACTAAACTACAGCGGATCACAGTTCTTAGGGCAACTTTGAATCCCACATTTACTCAAATAGCAAAGAGGGAGATTTTATTTTGCGAAGCAGAGATTATTTGAATACGGTGACAAGCTTGGCAGGTATCTAGCATATTTTGCCAGAAAGAAAAAAGGCTCCCCAAGCTATTACCTCTATTAGAAAGAGCGCTGGTACCCTGACTTGTGATCGTGAAATGAGCAATGCAGCCTTTACAAAGTTCTGTTTCAAATTGTACAGGTCAAAGGGCTGTGAGGATAGAACGAGGAAGATAGAGTCTTTTTTTAAAAAAAATCTGGCCCTCCCGGGCCTAACCTTGGAGCAGGTGTTGTTCTTGAATGCCGCCCCCGGCCACCCAGGAAGTACACGACGAGGTAAGGTAGCTCTAGGATGGCAAAGCGCTCGGACCAGATGGATTCCAGGCTGAGTTCTACAAATAATTTATTGGGGAATTGGCCGGTCCACTTATAAATATGTATAATTGCTCACATAGTCAGGGATGCCTCTCGCCTTCTCTGAGAGAAGCAAATATTTCACTCATTCTTAAGAAGGGAAAGGCCCCAGATGACTGCTCTTCATATAGACCTATGTCCTTGTTGAATGTGGATTTTAAAGTTCTCACAAAAATGTTGGCATTAAGACTGGAGAGGGTTTTACTGTTCGTTATAAAAGAGGACCAGACGGAGTTTATGCAGAGTCGCAGATCAACTAATAACATTAGAAGAGTCTTAAATATGCTATAAGCCAGATACCGGGATTGGTTATCTCCCTAGAAGCAGAGAAGGCATTCAATCGGGTAGAATGGCCATATCACTTTTATGCACTGAAACGGTTTCGTGTTGGGGAGGTCTTTACTAAATGGGTAACAGTATTAATTAATGATCCCAAAGCAGTGGTTTAAGTTCGGATAGCGTTAGCGTTAGGAGACGTTGTCGTCAGGAATGCCCTCTCTGACCATTATTATTTACACCAGTGATTGAGTTGTTCATGCAAGCTACATGAGCAGACCCTAATATAATGACTCTGGAGTTTGGATCGGGCAAGCACAAAATTACTCTGTATGCAGATGATGACCTCATTTTCTTAAATGATCCATTGACATGTGTGCCCCTCTTAATTCAAGTCGTTAACTTATTTGGTATGTTCTCAGGTTATAAAATCAATTTTATGAAATCAGAGGCCATGCCGCTGGGAGGTCTTGCCAGTATATCCAATTTTACGGATGGATCTCGTTTCCCCTTTCGGTGGTAACTGGGATGTTTTGTTTACTTAGGTATTTTTAATACTCCGGCATTTGGTCAGCTATAAAAAGCCAATTATACACATTTATTGGAGAAAATAAGATAGACCTTCAACTCTGGGAAGATCTCCCGATATCCGGGCGAGATAGAATAGCTTTGGTCAACATGAATATCCTACCTCACCTGTTATACGCTGTGAGAATGCTCCCCTTGATGCTGCCGAAACAGGCGCTGCGTAACCTTTATGGTTGGCTCGGCTACTTTATTTGGAGTCAGAGACGGCCCCTTATTAAATTAGAAAAGCTGCAGCTTCCACAAGTAAGGGGTGGGTTGGATCTTCCGGATTTCAGGAGCTACCTATGTAACTGATTGGGTCTCTTGTGGCCCACAAACAATCTGGTTAGATATGAGGCCTACCAAGCAAAATATCCCCTCATCAATCTACTATTTATGGACAAGATGACAGTTGTTACGATCATTGTAACTCTCTAACCTTCCCCTGACATCTCCTTCACTCTCTAACCTTCCCCTGACATCTCCCACACTCTCTAACCTTCCCCTGACATCTCTCTCACTCTCTAACCTTCCCCTGACATCTCCTTCACTCTCTAACCTTCCCCTGACATCTCCCACACTCTCTAACCTTCCCCTGACATCTCTCTCACTCTCTAACCTTCCCCTGACATCTCCTTCACTCTCTAACCTTCCCCTGACATCTCCCACACTCTCTAACCTTCCCCTGACATCTCTCTCACTCTCTAACCTTCCCCTGACATCTCCTTCACTCTCTAACCTTCCCCTGACATCTCCCACACTCTCTAACCTTCCCCTGACATCTCTCTCACTCTCTAACCTTCCCCTGACATCTCCTTCACTCTCTAACCTTCCCCTGACATCTCCCACACTCTCTAACCTTCCCCTGACATCTCTCTCACTCTCTAACCTTCCCCTGACATCTCCTTCACTCTCTAACTTTCCCCTGACATCTCCTTCACTCTCCAACTTTCCCCAGATCTTTCCTTCTGTTGGACAAGCTCCTCCCCAGTTTTTTCCAACTGTGGAAATCTCATCACTTTTCTCCCTCCCTTTGCAGTTATGAAGACGAGTTCTGCGCACTTGGAGTAGTAATTCTTTGTCCTCTCCACAAATGCAGTCGGACCTGCTGAGTATTTCTCGTGCTTTATTGCATCCTTTAGTATGATAGATTATCTGGTCATTTATCTCATTGGTGTTGGTAAAATCTAGCCTATTGCATTCCCTCTCAGGACTGACTGCCCCTCAGAATTCCTTAACTGGTTGGAAAATTCTTTAGATGTCTTGAAGTTGTGAGAAGTGCAGTACGAGCTAGCCCTTCATAAATCTAAATTTAATTACAAACATTACTGAATGTAATTATGATTGGCGATGCTCCTGAGTATAATGCTCCCATGAATATTACGTTTAAAATTGAGGGTCTGCATGGTATCACTGGTA
>NW_025208459.1:12201-14664 GCF_004010195.1 Chiloscyllium plagiosum | reverse complement strand
CAGTAACACCCACACCCCGCACAGACAGGGAGTACAGTCACACCCACACCCCCGCACAGACAGGGATGGAGGGATCTGCTCATTCATATAGGGGTCTCACTGCCATTTTAACAGCCGTTAGAGAGACCAGTTCCCAGGAACTGAGGAAGCATCGCACTGTCGGAGGGTCAGTGCTGGGGGAGTGCCGCACTGTCAGACGGTCAGTGCTGAGGGAGTGCTGCACTGTCAGAGGGTCAGTGCAGAGGGAGTGCTGCACTGTCAGAGAGTCAGTACTGAGGGAGTGCTGCACTGTCGGAGGGTCAGTGCAGAGGGAGTGCTGCACTGTCAGAGGGTCAGTACTGAGGGAGTGCTGCACTGTCGGAGGGTCAGTCTTTTAGATGGGACATTAAAGCTAAAAGTATAAGTTGTAACTTCTGGAAAGTTCCCAACTTGAACATAATCGTGTGAATTCTCCATGAGTTTGGACAAACTCAAAGTCAATAATGGATTGTGAGAACCTGCTGTGAACAAAATGGCTGCTGTGCGTGCTCACAGAGAGTAAACGGCACGGGGAGTCATCAGCGGTGAGCATTTTGCAGGATGTTTCTGAAATGATGCAGTGTAAAGGAAACTTATTTTCCTCTGAATTTAATAAATAGATAAGGCCCTGATTTTCTTTGGAGTTAAGCTAATTCAGACCAGCCAGTACCATCCTCTTAACTTCATTTATTCCCATCACAAGGGAGCAGCTTTTCACAATCGTTCCCAATCTCATTGAAGATTGAGCTGATTATTTTGTGAGACAATCATGGTTTATATTAAAAAATCACTCAGTTGGGCAACTTCAAATAATCTTTCTTGGACAAAGCGTCTTATTTTTCCTTGGTTATCCTGCTGGGAATTGTTTGTGAAACTTGGGAACTGGAGACAACACTGGAATGGGAGAGGCAGTGTACCCGGAATCCCACGTTCCCGATTGGTCAAGGCCCTGAACCCGGGAATCCCCTCCACAAACCAGTCCCCCTCCCTGTCACCTCCTTTCTCATGCTTCTTCAATCCTGTCTCTTTGGTCACCTGATGTGGCTCAGTCTCAAATCATTAATGACAACCCTCAGAGCCAATCTGGAACATTTAAATTCATTCATCTGTTAGAAGCCTCGCTGATTTTTCATTATGTTTTATTTCTATTCTTTGATCAGTTTTGGTTTGGAGTTGTGAACTGGAGTGTTGAGAGCTGGAGACAGTTGGTGGTAAAGAACAGACCAAAGAAGTTTTATGTGTTTGTGAGGCCAGGTCTGGAGGTTACTTGTTGGCTGAGTCTTGATCAAAAGAATTCCAACACAGAGCGACACAGTGAAGGGCACTGGGTTTAAGCAACAGCATTTAGTTATTAACAAGTTCAGTCCCAGGAATTGGTTCTGGCAAGTCTGGGAGAGACCTAATGTTCAAGCAGATGGCCACAGGTGAATGGTAATTGAGGCTGTGGGAAGTGTTGATCAGTCTATCAGGGTGGAACCAGAATTAAAGTTTTATTTTGAATTGTGTTTTTCTGTGAGATGGTTCTGGGCAGCTACTGAGACAGCACGAGGATTTCAGAGCTCCCTGCGTAATCTCCCATACCAGCTGCCTGAAGCCCAAGGTGAGGAGAGTGGTCTATGTCTGGATGAACTGAGGAGGAGACCAGCTGCCCATACCCTCCCCTGGGGAATGATGCATCATGGGTGTTGGCCAGCTTTGTTATTTATTTTTAACTCTGTCTGTTTGCCTGTGTGAATGGGAACGGAAAACAAATGGTTTGGGTTTAAAGCATTGACATTAATCAGTTTCCCATGTTCCCTCTCTGCTAACGTCATTATGAAGTGAATAAATAGTTATTTCTTTGTTTAAGAATCAAAACTGGTCTCTGGATATTAATTATTGATACAGTTTGGTGACAAACCATTCGAGTAACTATTGGGGGATGGGTCATTGTGGTATGAGTCTGGAGCTGGAAAGGCTGGTTTGGTTCAGCTGTCTGTCTATGTGTTGAATAGAGGTGCTATATAAATCCAAGGTGTTGCTGTAATCCCATTCTGAAATATTACTCGCACTCAGGAACAGAAGTGTTCACCTCCTGCCCTAGGATGGTGGTTAGTTACTGAGGAGGGGGCTCATGACAGACCACTCTCTGCAAGTTCCCGCCCAGCAGCCTGATGGATTGATTGTCAATGGGGAATGGGTTGTGTCTGGGATCAGACAGAGCTGTGCAAACTGCCAGGCGGATTCAATAGTATTGATGGACAGATACCTCCCCTCGGGGTGTTCCTGGATGAGGTTGATGGACAGATACCTCCCCTCGGGGTGTTCCTGGATGAGGGGCAGTACCTCCAGACCGGGGGGGGGGGGCGCGGGAAGGGGGGGGGGGGGAGATGGGGTTAGATTAGATTAGATTAGATTACATTACAGTGTGGAAACAGGCCCTTCGGCCCAACAAGTCCACACTGA
>NW_025208459.1:4880-11112 GCF_004010195.1 Chiloscyllium plagiosum | reverse complement strand
ATAGGATTTATGACCATCTGGAAGAGCATGGCTTGATTAAATACAGTCAACGCGGCTTTGTGAGGGGCAGGTCATGCCTCACAAACCTTATCGAGTTCTTTGAGGATGTGACTAGAAAGGTTGATGAGGGTCGAGCTGTGGATGTGGTGTATATGGACTTCAGCAAGACATGGTTCCCCATGGTAGGCTCATTCAGAAGGTCAGGAGGAATAGGATTCAGGGGAACATAGCTGTCTGGATCCAGAATTGGCTGGCCAACAGAAGACAACGAGTGGTAGTAGACGGAAAATATTCTGCCTGGAAGTCTGTGGTGAGTGGTGTTCCACAGGGCTCTGTCCTTGGGCCTCTACTGTTTGTAATTTTTATTAATGACTTGGATGAGGAGATTGAAGAATGGGTTAGCAAGTTTGCAGACGACATAAAGGTTGGAGGTGTCGTTGACAGTATAGAGGGCTGTTGTAGGCTGCAGCAGGACATTGACAGGATTCAGAGATGGGCTGAGAGGTGGCAGATGGAGTTCAACCTGGATAAATGCGACGTGATGCATTTTGGAAGGTCGATTTGAAAACTGAGTATAGGATTAAGGTTAGAATTCTTGGCAGCATGTAGGAACAGAGGGATCTTGGTGTGCAGGTACATAGATCCCTTAAAATGGCCACTCAAGTGGACAGGGTTGTTAAGACAGCATATGGTGTTTTGGCTTTCATTAACAGGGGTATTGAGTTTAAGTGTCGTGAGATCTTGTTGCAGCTCTATAAAACTTTGGTTAGAACGCACTTGGAATACTGTGTCCAGTTCTGGTCGCCCTATTATAAGAAAGATGTGGATGCTTTGGAGCGGGTTCAGAGGAGGTTTACCAGGATGCTGCCTGGACTGGAGGGCTTATCTTATGAAGAGAGGTTGACTGAGCTTGGACTTTTTTCATTGGAGAAAAGGAGGAGAAGAGGTGACCTAATTGAGGTATACAAGATAATGAGAGGCATAGATAGAGTCGATAGCCAGAGACTATTTCCCAGGGCAGAAATGACTAACACGAGGGGTCATAGTTTTAAGCTGGTTGGAGGAAAGTGTAAAGGGGATGTCAGAGGCGGGTTATTTACACAGAGATGAGAGAGCATGGAATGCGTTGCCAGCAGCAGTTGTGGAGGCAGGGTCATTGGGGATATTTAAGAGACTGCTGGACATGCATATGGTCACAGAAATATGAGGGTGCATACATGAGGATCAGTGGACAGCACAACATTGTGGGCTGAAGGGCCTGTTCTGTGCTGTACTGTTCTATGTTCTATGTTCTATTCTAGTAAATGGCTTGTGGGGAGTTAATTCAATTCCTTCCTTGTGATCTTGCAATAAATGCTAGTAAGATGCCTGATGTGTGCAGAAATCTGAGCAATGGCCAATTCTGATTTATAACACTTGACAAGAACACATTAAACATACTCTGTCCCAGAGAGAGGACAGTATTCCCCTATTACATTCATCACTTTGGCAAACTACTCAACTGTGAAGCTCAGTGCAGTAGGATCTTAAATTTCCACTCCCCACAGCTCCCAGTTAAGGTCAGGTAAGAGATGCAAGAGAGATTGCAAACGCTGACAGGGTGAGATGGGGGTGGTGGGGGTGAAAGGTCACTCAATGCATTTATTAAACAAGATGAAAATTAAAAACAACTGATCGAGACCAACAAGAGTCAGACATTTTCAGAGATGTTTAACTTAGAAAAAAGTAAGAATTGTCCTTAAAATGTTTTTTTTTCTTTTTTAATTTGAAAACATCAGTGATTAAAGCAAAAGAATCCTCAGCACCAGGTGGCAGCAGTGCTCCTGGTCACAGGGTCATACAGCACAGAAACAGACCCTTCAGCCCAACTAGTCCATGCTGACTAGATATCCTAAATTAATCCATAGTCCCGTTTGCCAGCACCCGGCCCATATCCCTCCAAAACCTTCCAATTCATATACCCATCCAGGTGCCTTTTAAATGCTGTACTTGTACCAGCCTCCATCACATCCTCTGGCAGCTCATTCCATACACGTACCAGCTTCTGTGTGAAAAAGTTGCCCCTCAGGTCTCTTATATCTTTCCCCTCTCACCCTAAACCTATGCCCTCTAGTTCTGGACTCCCCCACCCCAGGGAAAAGACCTTGTCTATTTATCCTATCCATGCCCCTCATAATTTTATAAACCTCTATAAGGTCTCCCCTCAACCTCCGACGCTCCGGGGAAAACAGCCCCAGCCTGTTCAGCGTCTCCCTGTCGCTCAAATCCTCCAACCCTGACAACATCCTTGTAAATCTTTTCTGAACCCTTTCAAGTTTCACAACATCCTTCCTATAGCAGGGAGACCAGAATTGAACACAATGTTCAATTAATCCAACACATTAATTAATCCTCAAGGATTGTTACTTCACAATCCCCATCATTCCCACTTTGTTCTCCCTGAGCTATCCTCTACCCCAGGCTGTGGAATCTATGGAAACAAGATGGGGGAGAGATGGAGTTAAAGGGGTGACTGATTCCTGTCTCCCATAACAGTCAAGCCCTGAGCCAGGGACCTCACAAACTTTGGGGAATATCCTGGAAATAGTGATCATTCCCCCCAGCAGTGCAGCACATCCAGACATTTCTGCACGTCACACAATCCCCTTGCAACTTCCCTGTGACTGCTGCTGAATCTCAGTCTTCTCAGTGCACAATGATGAACACAGCAAAAGGAGCAGGCCATTCAGTCCATCAGGCCTGCCCCACCATTCAATACTATCATGGCTGACTGACAACTGTCTTAACCCCAAGCCCATCGCCATAACCTCATACCCCACTTGGAATCAGAAATCAATCAATCTCAACCCTAAACAGACCCAAGGACCGGGCTTCCACAGTCCCCTTGAGGACAGAATTCCAAAGATCCGCAACCCTCCCAGTCAAACTGTTCTCCTTCTGTCAGACTGAAGGGATATCCAATATTGTTTAAATGGTGCTCCTGATGGTCCACTCCCGAATCGGGGGAAGGTCTCTCCTGCACCTTCTCTGTCTCCCCCTTTCACTATTTTCTCGGGTTCATTGTTGTGGAGGGGCCAGTGTTGGCCTGGGGTGGACAAGGTCAGAAGTCACATGACCAACAGGATGATTTGAAATCACAATGTACCAAGGGGGCACCGACTGAAGGTTAAGGACTAAAGGACTGAGACCTGAGGAAAAACAGTTTCACCCAGAGGGTGCAGGGGGCCTGGAGAAAACCAGCTAGTTTTTTGATTCAAGTGGAAACTCTAACCTCATTGGGAATAATACCTGGCACTGCCCTGAAACATGAGAGCCTGTGAGGCGATGGCCACGAGACTGGACAGTGGGGATGGATGGAGAGTTGGTTTATTCAGACAGGACAGACATGATGGGCTGATTGGCTTCTTTCTGTGTCTCAGTGTGTTTGCAGCTTAATGGTTCTATGACTGAACCTGGTTTCAACACAACACCCTGTACATCTGGCATCCCACAGCATCACAGAGAGCTCCCAGGATGACCACCATCTTCTGAGTGAACCTCACACTGAGACTCCCATGTCAACATCGAAACCAACGGAGACATCTCAGCTATAACTACACACAGATACTCACAGTTACTATAACTGTAACTACACACAGATACTCACAGTTACTATAACAGTAACTATACACAAATAGTCACAATGTGGGGATCACAGTTACTATAACAGTAACTACACACAGATACTCACAATGCCGAGATCACAGTTACTAAAACAGTAACTATATAAGATACTCACAATGCTGGGATCACAGTTACTATAACAGTAATTACACACAGATAGACACAATGCTGGGGTCACAGTTACTATAACAGTAACTACACACAGATACTCACAATGCCGAGATCACAGTTACTATAACAGTAACTATATTGCAGACGTTTCGTCCCCTGTCTAGGTGACATCCTCAGTGCTTGGGAGCCTCCTGTGAAGCGCTTCTGTGGTGTTTCCTCCGGCATTTATAGTGGCCTGTCCCTGCCACTTCCGGTTGTCAGTTCCAGCTGTCCGCTGCAGTGGCCGGTATATTGGGTCCAGGTCGATGTGTTTGTTGATGGAGTTTGTGGATGAGTGCCATGCTTCTAGGAATTCCTTGGCTGTTCTCTGTTTGGCTTGTCCTATAATAGTAGTGTTGTCCCAGTCGAACCCATGTTGCTTGTCATCTGCGTATGTGGCTACTAAGGATAGCTGGTCGTGTCGTTTCGTGGCTAGTTGATGTTCGTGGATGCGGATCATTAGCTGTCTTCCTGTTTGTCCTATATAGTGTTTTGTGCAGTCCTTGCATGGGATTTTGTACACTACATTGGTTTTGCTCATATGGATATCGGGTCCTTCGTTCTGGTGAGTTGTCCGAGAGTGGCTGTTGGTTTGTGTGCTGTTAAGGGTCCTAGGGGTCACAGTAGTCTGGCTGTCAGTTCGGAAATGCTCCTGATGTATGGTAGTGTGGCTAGTCCTTTTGGTTGTGGCATGTCCTCGTTCCGTGGTCTTTCTCTTAGGCATCTGTTGATGAAGTTGCGCGGGTATCCGTTTTTGGCGAATACCTTGTATAGGTGTTCCTCCTCTTCTTTTTGCAGTTCTGGTGTACTGCAGTGTGTTGTGGCCCTTTTGAATAGTGTCCTGATGCAGCTTCGTTTGTGTGTGTTGGGTGGTTCCTTTCGTAGTTTAGGAGTTAGTCTGTGTGTGTGTGGCTTTCCTGTATACCTTTGTGGTGAATTCTCCGTTCGGTGTTCTCTGTACCACCACGTCGAGGGATGGGAGTTGGTTGTCCTTTTCTTCCTCTCTAGTGAATCGGATTCCTGTGAGTGTGGTATTGATGATCCATGAACACCAACTAGCCACGAAACAACATGACCAGTTATCCTTAGTAGCCACACACGCAGATGACAAGCAACATGAGTTCGATTGGGGCAACAGTACTATTATAGCACTACTATTATTATAGATTCCTGAAGAAGGGCTTATGCCCAAAACGTCGATTCTCCTGTTCCCTGGATGCTGCCTGACCTGCTGCGCTTTTCCAGCAACACATTTTCAGCTCTGATCTCCAGCATCTGCAGTCCTCACTTTCTCCACTACTATTATAGGACAAGCCAAACAGAGAACAGCCAGGGAATTCCTAGAGGCATGGCACTCACCTACAGATTCAATCAGTAAACACATCGACCTGGACCCAATATACCGACCACTGCAGCCGTCAGCTGGAACTGACAACCGGAAGCTGCAGATTCAAACCACTATAAATGCCGGAGGAAAGATCAAAGAAGCGCTTCACAGGAGGCTCCCAAGCACTGAGGATGTCACCTAGACAGGGGACGAAACGTCTGCAACAAAAACTTCCAGCTCGGCGAACAGAACCACAACAACGAGCACCCGAGCTACAAATCTTCGCACAAACTTTGAACACTTACGGGCGAAAGACGCTTAGACAGGGTCATGCTAGGAAATGTAAAAGAGTGAATAATTGTTGTGTAAGGGCATTCAAACTCTGAGGCAGCCTTGTGATGTTATCACGGAGCAAATGTAGTGCATGTTGAATATGATGCAGTATCTTAATATTGTGGAGGAAGTGAATCTCTCTCCTAAAAATATCCTTTGTTGATCACCCAACCTTATTCTTACAAGCTACAGTTTCATTATTAATCTCTTTTTCCTTCCCTGAGGTAATGAAGGGTGCTATATAAATGCACATCTCTTTTTGAACTAAATAATTCAGAATCTCTGAAACAACTTGAACAAACTTCAGACTTACTCTTTCTCCATCACAATAAAGCTGTCCGTCTTAATGGCTGAAACACATCCTACGCCTAAGCATACCTCAGACCAACTACTGCTGATCATGTCTTACTGCTCACAATTGGTATGTTTTGCATGAAGGAGGTGTGTTTTTTCTTACTGTGGTAGAATCATAGAGTTGTACAGCATGAAAACAGATCCTTCGGTTGAACTCCATGCTGATCAGCTATCCTAAATTATTTGCTAGCATTTGACTCATATTCCTCTTCCTCTTCATGGAATCATCCAGATGCCATTTAAATGTTATATTTGTACCAGCCTCCAATGCTTCGTGCATGTCCAGTTAAATTATAAGCTAACAGCACACCTTTGAGAGTTTAGAAGTAAATAACTTATTCACACTTGATTGAGTTTTTGAAGAAGTAACAAAGAGGATTGATGAGGACAGAGTGGTAGACGTGA
>NW_025208459.1:0-3394 GCF_004010195.1 Chiloscyllium plagiosum | reverse complement strand
GAAAGCAACCACCCCAACACACACAAAAGAATTTGCATCAAGACACTATTCAAAAGGGCCACAACACACTGCAGTACTCCAGAACTGCAAAAAGAGGAAGAAGAACACCTATACAATATATTCGCCAAAAACGGATACCTCCGCAATTTCATCAACAGATGCCTAAGGGAAAGACAACGGAATGTGGACATGCCGCAACCCAAAGGACTAGCCACACTACTATACATCAAGAGCATTTCCGAACTGACAGCCAGGCTACTGCAATCACTAGGACTCATAACAGCATACAAACCAACAGCCACTCTCAGACAACAACTCACCAGAACGAAGGACCCGATACCCAGCATGAGCAAAACCAATGTAGTGTACAAAATCCCATGCAAGGACTGTACAAAACACTACATAGGACAAACAGGAAGACAGCTAACGATCCGCATCCATGAAAACCAACTAGCTACGAAACAACACGACCAGCTATCCTTAGTAGTCACACATGCAGATGACAAGCAACATGAATTCGACGGGGACAACACTACTATTATAGGACAAGCCAAACAGAGAACAGCCAGGGAATTCCAAGAGGCGTGGAACTCACTCACAGATTCAATCAATAAGCACATTGACCTGGACCCAATAAACCGGCCACTGCAACGGACAGCTGGAGCTGACAACTGGAAGCGGCAGAGACAAACCACTATAAATGCCGAAGGAAACAACACAGAAGCGCTTCACAGGAGGCTCCCAAGCACTGAGGATGTCACCTAGACAGGGGACGAAACGTCTGCAACACAAATTCCCAGCTCGGGGAACAGAACTACAACAATGAGCACCTGAGCTACAAATCTTCTCACAAACTTTGAGTAACTACACACAGATACTCACAATATAGTAACTGGGAACAGAGTTACTCTAACAATAACTACACATAGATACTCACAATGCTGGGATCACAGTTACTATAACAGTAACTACACACAGATAGACACAATGCGGGGATCACAGTTACTATACCTGTAACTACACACAGATAGGTAAAACCAATGACTGCAGATGCTGGAAACCAGATTCTGGATCAGTGGTGCTGGAAGAGCACAGCAGTTCAGGCAGCATCAACAAGCAGCGAAATCTAGTTACAACGTTGGGATCACAATTACAAAAGCAGTAATTATAGACAGATACTCACAATGCTGGGATCACAGCGACTATAATAGCAACTATATACAGATACTCACAATGCTAGGATCACAGTTACTATAACAGTAACTACACACAGATACTCAAAATGCGGGGATCACAGCGACTATAATAGCAACTATATACAGATACTCACAATGCTAGGATCACAGTTACTATAACAGTAACTACACACAGATACTCAAAATGCGGGGATCACAGTTACTATAACAGTGACTATACACAGATACTCAAAATGTGGGGATCACAGCGACTATAATAGCAACTATATACAGATACTCACAATGCTAGGATCACAGTTACTATAACAGTAACTATACACAGATACTCATAATGTGGGGATCACAGTTACTATAACAGTAACTATATACAAATACTCACAATGCTGGGATCACAGTTACTATAACAATAACTACACACAGAGAGTCACAATGCTGGGATCACAGTTACTATAACAGTAACTATAGACAGATACTCACAATGCTGGGATCACAGTTACTAGAAGAGTAACTATAGACAGATACTCACAATGCTGGGATCACAGTTACTAGAAGAGTAACTATAGACAGATACTCACAATGCTGGGATCACAGTTACTAGAAGAGTAACTATAGACAGATACTCACAATGCTGGGATCACAGTTACTAGAAGAGTAACTATATACAGATACTCACAATGCTGGGATCACAGTTACTAGAAGAGTAACTATAGACAGATACTCACAATGCAGGGATCACAGTTACGAGAAGAGTAACTATATACAGATACTCACAATGCTGGGATCACAGTTACTAGAAGAGTAACTATAGACAGATACTCACAATGCTGGGATCACAGTTACTAGAAGAGTAACTACACACAGATAGACACAATGCTGGGATCACAGTTACAATAGCAGTAACTATATACAGACACTCACAATGCTGACACCCCAGTTACTATAACAGTAACTATACACAGATACTCAAAATGCTGTGACCACAGTTACTATAACAGTAACTACACAGAGATACTCACAATGCTGGGATGACAGTTACTATAACAGTAACTATAGACAGATACTCACAATGCAGGGATCACAGTTACGAGAAGAGTAACTATATACAGATACTCACAATGCTGGGACCACAGTTACTATAACAGTAACTATATACAGATACTCACAATGCTGAGATCACAGTTACGAGAAGAGTAACTATATACAGATACTCACAATGCTGGGACCACAGTTACTATAACAGTAACTATATACAGATACTCACAATGCAGGGACCACAGTTACTATAACAGTAACTATACACAGATACTCACAATGCGGGGACCACAGTTACTATAACAGTAACTACACACAGATACTCACAATGCCGAGACCACAGATACTATAACAGTAACTACACACAGATACTCACAAAGCCGAGACCACAGTTACTATAACAGTAACTACACACAGAGAGTCACAATGCGGGGATCACAGTTACTATAAAAGTAACCATAAAGAGATACTCACAATGCTGAGATCACATTTACTATAACAGTAAATTTACACAGATAGTCACAATGCTGGGATGACAGTTACTATAACAGTAACTATAGACAGATACTCACAATGCTGGGATCACAGTTACTAGAACAGTAACTATATACAGATACTCACAATGCTGGGATCACAGCGGCTATAACAGTAACTATATACAGATACTCAAAATGCGGGGATCACAGTTACGAGAACAGTGACTATATACAGATACTCACATTGCTGGGATCACAGTTACTATAACAGTAACTATATACAGATACTCAAAATGCGGGGATCACAGTTACAATAACAGTAACTACACACAGATACTCACAATGCTGGGACCACAGTTACTATAACAGTAACGATACACAGATACTCAAAATGTGGGGTCACAGTTACTATAACAGTAATTATATACAAATACTCACAATGCAGGGACCACAGTTACTATAATAGTAACTATACATACATACTCACAATGCCGAGACCACAGATACTATAACAGTAACTACACACAGAGAGTCACAATGCGGGGATCACAGTAACTATAAAAGTAACTATACACAGATACTCAAAATGCTGGGACCACAGTTACTATAACAGTAACTATAGACAGATACTCACAATGCTGGGGTCACAGTTACTAGAACAGTAAATTTACACAGATACTCACAATGCTG
>NW_025208458.1:10554-14660 GCF_004010195.1 Chiloscyllium plagiosum | reverse complement strand
AAAGAACCCGGAGAGTGTCCCCTTTTCCCCAAAGAACCCGGAGAGTGTCCCCTTTTCCCCAAAGCGCCCGGAGAATGTTCCCTTTTCCCGAAAGAACACAGAGAGTGTCTCCTTTTCCCCAAAGAACACGGAGAGTGTCACCTTTTCCCCAAGAACCTGGATTAGTTAATTTTGTGATTAGATTCCCCTGTCGTGTGGAAACAGGCCCTTCGGCCTAACAAGTCCACACTGACCCTCCGAAGAGCAACCCACCCAGACCCATACCTCTCCATCTGACACCATGGGCAATTGAGCCTGGCCAATCCTCCCTAACCTGCACATCTTTGGACTGTGAGAGGAATCCGGACCACCCGGATGAAATCCACACAGACAGTCATCCGAGGCTGGAATTGAACCCGGGTCCCTGGCCGCTGTGTTAACCACTGTGCCACCGTGTTTCCAGTTTTCCCAAAGAACCCGGAGAGTTTCCGGTTTTCTGGAGCTGTCCTGACGGGTGAAGAGATCATTGCGGTTTGCTAATGTGACTGCTTTTCCATGCCTTTTCTGTGGCCCTGAGCGTTTTCAACACGTAGGAAGCATGTGCTGCCGACAGGACCTGTGTCCCGATGGAACGCGAGCCTATCCTGGTCCGAGCTCAGTCACACCTTGTACAGGGACACTCTGAGGGCACGAGAGGCGAAACACTGTCAAAGATACTCTCTGCCTCGGGGGGGCTTGGCCTCTGTATTGCACTGTCAACTGACTGCAGTGTGTCCTCACTGAAAATGCATTTAAAATTCCTCTCCAGTCCAACCTGCAGGTGAGGTCATCTGGAGGTGGATAGTTTGCTACAATTCAAACAGGAAACAGATGCTTGGCGATTAAGAGAGAAGAGATACCGTAATAACAGGAAGCGCTCGGGTAGGTCTTTGCATGCTATCACCAGCTGCTTCCCAGTCTATTGTTTGGGCTTTTCCCTGGGGTGGGGGAGTCCAGAACTAGAGGGCATAGGTTTAGGGTGAGAGGGGAAAGATATAAAAGGGACACAAGGGGCAACTTTTTCACACAGAGGGTGGTACGTGTATGGAATGAGCTGCCAGAGGAAGTGGTGGAGGCTGGTACAATTGCAATATTTAAAAGGCATCTGGATGGGTATATGAATAGGAATGGAGGGATATGGGCCAAACGCTGGCAAATGGGACTAGATTAATTTCGGATATCTGGTCGGCATGGACGGGTTGGGCCGAAGGGTCTGTTTCCATGCTGGATGAGTCTCTGCCTCTATTTGGCCAACTGTGTCCTTTACCTCACCCAGTCGCCGGGATTTTTCGGAAGTTTTAAGAAAAGAAAAAGCGAGAGAGAAAAAGCGCACCTTCTTTTTAAGAAAAAGAACTCCAAGATTCTTCTGGATAACCTTCAAAAATGTCGGAATACCAACGCTTGAAAAGTCATAATAATTCAAGTGCTGGAAAGTGGGATTACTGCAGACAGGCCAGTGCAGACTGGGTGGGGGGTGGGGGGGGGGGGGTTGCTGAAAGACCTCTACCCTTACTGTCTGACTCTATCCATTCCCGTGTACCAGTGAGGTGGGCATTCAAATTCACTTCCCGGGAACTCCTTGGTGCTTGTCCTGATATCCCAGAATTAAACAGCCAACACACAACGGCAATCTGGAACAGGGGCCTGTGACAGCCTTAGCTCCACATGATCAGTGCACCTTTAGCATCGCACATTGACTAATATCGGCACAATTTGACGGTAGGATCTGAGTTCGGACCATTCTTCTTGGCGCAGCGTGTTTCCTCCGGGTGCTCCGGTTTCCTCACACGGTCGAAAGATGTGCAGGTTAGGGTGGATTGGCCATGCTAAATTCAGGGATGTGTAGGTTAGGTGCATTAGTCAGGGAAAATGTAGGAGATTGGGTCACTCTTCAGAGGGTCGGTGTGGACTTGTTGGGCCAAAGGGCCTGTTTCCACACTGTAGGGATTTTATGTAGGCCCAGACCAGGGAAGATGGCAGCAGCTTTCCCTAAAGGGCATTAGTGAACCAAATGGGTTCAAATGACAATGGATCCATGGTCATCTTATGACGCCTATTCCCAGGTTTTTCATTGAATTCAAATTCCACCATCTGCCATAGCAGGACTCAAACCTGGGTCCCCAGCTGAGTTTCTGGATTAATGATCTAGCGATAATACCACTAGGCCAATCCCTCCCCAGCTGTTGGGATTCCAAATCCTTTAGGAAGTGACTGAATCTTCCCTCATGAACTGAGGCCCATTGTCACTCAGCACAGTGTCTGGGATGCGAGAATGACTGAAGTGTGCATTTAGATATTCAACAATCTCTCTGGGAGTGATTGACATCCCCTGGTCCACCTCCCAGTCATCAGAATAGCAGTCAATGGTGAAAGCTTCCTCAGTTCCTGTGAGAGTGAAGAAGTCTCTCCCAGCTTCATCCATGGTCCCTCTGGGGTGTCATAGATGGCTCTTTGCTTGTTCATCTTGGTTTGTCTTATAAACACTGCACTTGTGGAAGTGGCCTTTAGTCTCATTAGTCAGGTTTGGTCAGGAGATCATCTCTCTTGCCTTCCTCAGACTAAATTCAGTTCCTTGACGGTTGCACGGACATGCTTCAGCCTTCCTAACATCATCTCTTTTGGGATAATGACCCTATTTCTGTTGCACAAGATGCCATCTTGGGCTCCCACTTCATCTCAGTTGGTCCACTATTCGCTCTTTGCTATAGCAGTGCCCTTGATAGTTTCAGACCATCCTTTCATCGCCACTTCCTGTAGCACTTGGGAGAGTTGCAGCTTGTTGAGTCGGTGCTTGGTTCGAGCAAGATGCTTGTCTTTAACAGTCAAGGTCTCTGATGACTTCCTTTGGCTGTTCCTTCTCACTGAATCTGGAAGACCTCAGCCCTGTCTTCGTATTCCTGAACTTAGTCCATTCGGGATGGTTGCTCTGCCAGCAAAAAGCACAGCCGGTCCGGGAGCATCCAAGGAGCAGGAAAATTGGATTAACCCACGCTCCATGGATTCTGCTCAGTGTTGTTTATTAACCAGATCTTCATTCTTCCCAGTGCACTGAGCTCTCAGCTTCATTTAACCCCGAGATGCTCCATTTCATCGCCTCTGGGAAAATGGCTCAAGGGGCAAGATGATTCAGGGAAACTGGCGTGTGGCACAAATTCACTCACTCGCCAATCTCCACACCCAACTGCATCGGGCTGTAGAGATACTTCTCATTGACCTGTTCTGGAGGTGGTGAGACTTGAGCTGGGGTCTCCGAGCCCAGAGGTAGGGACACTGCCACTGGCCTCTGTACTGGGGAGGCACAAGTGGCTCAGTGGTGAGCACTGCTGCCTCACAGCGCTAGAGACCCGGCTTCAATTCCCGCCTCAGGCAACGATCTGTGTGGAGTTTGCACATTCTCCCCGTGTCTGTGCGGGTTTGCTCCAGTTACCTCCCACAGTCCAAAGATCTGCAGGTTAGGGTGGATTAGCCATGCTACATTGCCTCAGTGTGTTCAGGGATATGCAGGCTAGGTGGGTTAGTCATGGGAAATGTGTGGAGGGGTGAGTCTGGGTGTGATGCTCTTTGGAGGTTTTGTGCACAGTCACTGGCCGGAATGAGCCTGTTTCCATATTGTAGGGATTGGATTGAATTGAATTTGTTGTCACGTGTACCGAGGCACAGTGAAAAGCCTTGTCTTGTGAGCAATCCAGGCAGATCACAGAGTTAAGTAGCATAGATAAGTAAATATCTATGCTACTTAAATAAGCAGCAAAACCAAACACACAGGTACAGGCGCATGTTAAGAGTTTGGGAGTCTATTCAGTATTCTAACAACAGTAGGGTAGAAACTGTTTTGAAACCGGCTGGTGCATGTGTTCAGGCTTCTGTACCTTCTCCGCGATGGTACAGGTTGTAGAAAAACATTGCCAGGGTGGGATGGATCTTTGAGAATGCTGGCGGCCTTTCCCTGACAGCGAGCCTGGTAGGTGGATTCTATAGATGGGAGGTTGGCCTTTGTGATTGCCCGGGCCGAGTTCACCACTCTCTGTAACCGTCTCCGATCTTGAATGGTACAGTTGCCATACCAGGTAGTGATACATCCAGACAGA
>NW_025208458.1:5497-10240 GCF_004010195.1 Chiloscyllium plagiosum | reverse complement strand
TGGGGCTTAGTCCGAGATCACTAAGTTTAGTAATCAGCCTTGAGGGGATAATACTGTTGAAGGCAGTAGTCAATGAGGAGGATTCTTACGTAGCTGTTCTTGATGTTAAGATGTTCTAGGGAGGAGTGAAGGGCAAGTGATATGGCATCTGACATGGATCTGTTGGTCCTATAGGCAAATTGGAGTGGGTCAAGAGTAGTGGGGAGGCTGGAGTTGATTAATGCCATGACCAGCCTTTCAAAGCACTTTCTGACCACCGAGGTTAGGGCCACTGGGCGGTAATCATTGAGACACGCTGCGTGAGCCTTCTTAGGCCGAGGGATGATGTTGGCCCTCTTGGAACAGGCAGGGACAGTGGCCCGCCTCAATGGCAGGAGAAAGGAATTAAGCTACAGATTAACTGGGGTCAAAATGAATGGTAAAGCAGGGCTGGACAAGCCAATGGCCTGCTTGCAATACAGGCCCTGAACTCTCAGATCGGTTAAAATACAAGAATGGTGGTGATTTCATGTGGGTTCTTTGTTTATAAGGGTTGGAGACGCAGTCGAGCTTCTATTGAATGTACAACAACTGCATCTCTCTTTTACACTGCCAAAACGGAAAGGAATAAACAATGCAAAATACATGGATGGTTGATCTAATCCTGATGCTTTCGCATCAAATGGTGTCGTGTTGGCGAAACCCTTGCCTTTTCATTTCCAGGAAATCAGAAAATCGAATGGAACCAGATGTTGCTGGAGATCCCAGAGGTGCCGTGTCAACATCACATTGTCGCTGGTCTAGACATTGCACCAGTCTGTCGATTCTTCACTGAAGCCCCAGTGGGCAATGTTTGCTCTGAGCATAAAATAATGCAGAGTGTTTCTGTGACAACACAGAGCCTAATCTCAGGACAAAGGGCGTGCTAGTTTCTAGCCAGGAAACTGCCAGAGTCATATTGACATTCCGAGTGCTTGAATGACACGATTCAGGCACTCACCATGGTCATTGTTAGCAATGGAACTTCAGGAGCCAGCTTCAGTCTAAGCCGGGAAATCATCTGTTTCTCTGCCACCATCCATTGCTTCGGAACGGGTTGCCCCCTTCGCCATCTTCAGCCTTCTCTATTCTCAACCTCCCTTTTCTAATGCCTAGAGGTGGCAAACGTAGCAGCTGGTGTAAGGTAACAGAACAGGGGACTTTGAGAAGGTAATGAATAGGAGCAGGAGGAGGCCGTTCAGCCCCTCGAGCCTCCTCCGCCATTCAATACAATCATGGCCGATCTCCTCTCGGCCTCGGCTTCACTTTCCTGCCCCCACTCCATCTCCCTCTTAAATGTGCTCAATGAAACCAAGGAAATGGTTTCGAGCATTTCTTTTGCATCTGCTCATTGTGCCAGATAAGGGTGCCATGCTCACTACGGCCAATGGCGGAATTCTGGATTGTGGGCACTTATCACGTTGGCAACCATTGTGCAAAGAGCATTGGACCATAAGAGGTAGGCCGTTCAGCCCCTTGAGCCTGTTCCGCCATTCAACTGGCTGATCCGACATTCCTCACATTCACTTTCCTGCCCTTTTCCCCAGAACCTGAGATTCCCCATCTGATCAAGACTCTACCTCAGCCTTAAATATACACAAGGACTGTGCCCCCACAGCTCTCTGTGGCAAGGAGGTCCAAACCCTCTCAGAGAAGAAATGCCTCCTCATCTCAGTCTTCAATTGGTGCCCCATTATTCTGAGCCTATGACCCCTGGTCCTAGACTCTCCCATGAGGGGAAACCTCCTCTCAGCATTTACCCTGCCAAGCCCCTGAGGAATCCAATATCTTCCACTGAGATCACCTCTCATCCTCCTCAACTCCAGTGAGTAGAGTCCCAGCCTGTTTAACCGTTCCTCATCCCTCCACACCAGGGATCAGAGTCGAGAGTGTGGTGCTGGAAAAGCACAGCAGGTCAGACAGCATCCGAGGAGCAGGAGAATCGACGTTTCAGGGATAAGCTCTTCATTCCTAATTAAGGGCTTTTGCCCGAAACATCGATTCTCCTGCTCCTCGGACGCTGCCTGACCTGCTGTGCTTTGCCAGCACCACACTCTCGACTCTGATCTCCAGCATCTGCAGTCCTCACTTTCTCCACACCAGGGATCATCCTAATGAACCTTCTCTGAACTGTCTCCAATGAAATGATATATTTCCTTAAATAAGGGACCAGAGCTGCTCACAGTGCTCCAGACGTGGTCTCACCAGCACCTTGTACAGTTACAGTAAGACTTCCCTACTCTTATACTCCAACCCCCTTGGACTAAGGGCCAACATTCCCTGAGCCTTCCTGATTCCCTGCTGCATCTATCCAAACATCCAGGCATGGTGATTTTTTTTATCGGTCTCATTGAGGTTTCCCTCCTTATTTTCCAGGGGACTTTTGAAATGACTGTTTTGTTTTTGGCCATGCATGTTGATGCATCTGATTCGATTCCTCTGGGCTGTCCTTACTCTGAGGGAGATTGCTCTTTTGTTTACAGCTCTAAGGTCACACCTCAACGTGCCTCCCAAACCTCTTTATGGATTTTACCCGCTTTCCCTTCGTTCGTCGGGAACGCGACAATCCTTTCAGGGAACTGCAGTCCAGAAAGGTTTACGGGGAGCACGGGAAGGGGGTAAGCTGTTTGTGCTTAAGGTCCTAACCCTTTAAAATGTGTAATTCTCAACAAGCTCGTGTATAACCCTGGCCTCTGGGGTGCTCCGGTTTCCTCCCACAGTCCAAAGATGTGCATTTAGAATCATAGAATTCCTACAGTTTAGAAACAAGCCATTCGGCCCAAAACATCTGCACCGACCCTCCGGGCAGTAACCCACCCAGACCCATTCCCTTATCATACTATCCTATATTTACCTCTGATTAACGCACCTAACCTACACATACCTGAACACTGTCGACAATTTAGCATAACCAATTCACCTGACTTGCACGTCTTTGGACTGTGGGAGGAAACCGGAGCACCCGAAGGAAACCCACGCAGACACAGGGAGAATGTGCAAACTCCACGCAGACAGTCACCCGAGGCTGGAATTGAACCCGGGGCCCTGGCGCTGTGAGGCAGCAGTGCTAACCACTGTGCCACCGTGCCGCCCCGTGCAGGTTAGGATTGGCTGTGCTTAAAATTTTAAAAAACCCTCCCCAGTATTTTCCAGAATAGATGGGCACAGAAGAGAAATAGCCAACTGGAAATTCACACGCTGTCAGTTTCACTTGCCTGGGGGCCATAGGGAATGGCTTTGGAAGCATTGGCCGATCCCGCTGCTTATTCCTGCTGCTGGCACTTTCTGGTGAGTGGCAGGATTGGCAATGGTTGCTGATCCCAGTGGGCTACATTCCTCTGACACTACTCCTTCCTTCAGTGCGGTGCTGAGCTAATGGGACAGAGACAAAGAGCTACAATGAGACACAATATGACAGACTGAGGAGCTCATCACCTCGTTTCGCTTCCTCTCCATGGCAGTGACTGCGTCCTCTGGCTGTGCGTACATTGACCGCTCCGTCTCCTGACATCACAGCAGTGGCCCACGCTCTCAGACTCCTTTGGGGTATTCCGAGAAGAGAAACAGTGCTATGTGAATGCACGCCCCCTTTTCTTTAGTTTGCTGGGCATCTGATTTTGCCCATAAACCGATGTCTTTCAGCAAGTGCGTGGCAGGAGCAATTTGCGTGTAGACAAGGCTAGAGGAAATTGCTGAGAAAGGAAGAGACTGTTTCCTCCCGCACCGATCAGGACAGCATTGCAAGAATGCCAACTCTCAGAGGGAACACCAATGTACACGGGAAAGAGTGCTGGTTGGTTGGCAAGTGAACTCAGGTTAGTCAAGATGTTTCCATGGGAATAGTTAACCCCATGGCTGTGGTCAATAAAGACAAGTCAACTCTGATTGGTCAAGTTGTTGCCATGCAGGATGCACCTTGGAGCTGTTGTTGCCCCCCACTCTTGTCTGGATGAAGTGGGTTCCTAAGAACAATTCAAGGTGCGCTACCACCTTCAGGAGCAGGAGAGCAGCGAGATCAGGCCGCGATAAAATAAACTCAGACTTTAATGGGACAAAGGCAGTGCTGAGCCTGACTCAGCCAAAAGTGGAACTTGCCTTTGTTGGATCGATGCTTGGCGGTGTTGCCTTCGCATCCCATCCTGCCACCTTTACCCCTCCCCCGACAACATCCTACAGTTAAGCATCCTCCTCCGGCTAAGGCAGGAAGAGAGGTCAGACCTAGAGACATTCCTGATGGAATTTCAAAACAGCAGACAGGATGCTGATTCCAAATGCATTTAACCTTTTCGACAATCTGATATCAGATCAAAGGGGCTTTTCAGAATTAATAGGAGTGTAGTTCACACACACTCTCTCTCTCTCACAGACTCTCTCTCATACACACAGACAGACACACATATTCACATACACACGCAAATATATATAAACTCTCATACACACAAACACATAGAATCCCGACACTGTGGAAACAGGCCCTTCGGCCCAACAAGCCTATACCAACCCTCCGAAGAGTAACCCACCCAGATCCATTCTCCTATCCTGTTATGCTACATTTCTCCCTGACTAATGCACCTAACCTGCACATCCCTGGACACTATGGGACAATTTATCACGGCCAATCCACCCTAACCTGCACATCCCTGGGCACTATGGGACAATTTAGCACGGCCAATCCACCATAACCTGCACATCCCTGGACACTATGGGACAATTTAGCACGACCAA
>NW_025208458.1:0-4753 GCF_004010195.1 Chiloscyllium plagiosum | reverse complement strand
TTGGATAGAGCTCTCAAGGATGGTGGAATCAAGGGTTATGGAAATAAGGCAGGAACAGGATACTGATTAAGGATGATCAGCCATGATCATAATGAATGGTGGTGCAGGCTCGAAGGGCAGAATGGCCTACTCCTGCACCTATTGTCTATTGTCTAAAGATCTGCCTCATTTCCTTCATTGGCATTCAGGCCACTTCGCTGAAAACTTCACCCTCCGATTCTTCCAACTGCTGCAAAAAGTAAATCTCTGGGGCCCTGTCTCAAATTCAGATCCCTTGTTCCCTAGTTTCTTCCAGCCTGGTTGCAGCCCCCTATAGCCAAGCTGTTGATCATCTCAGTGATCTACTGGATCTGCGGGCGGCACGGTGGCTCAGTGGTTAGCACTGCTGCCTCGCAGCACCAGGGACCAGGGTTTGATTCCCGCCTCAGGTGACTGTCTGTGTGGAGTTTGCACATTTGCCGCATGTTTGCGCAGGTTTCCTCCAGGTGCTCTGGTTTCCTTCCACAGTCCAAAGATGTGCAGGTCTGGTTAATTGACCATGTTAAATTGCCCAGAGTGTTATGTACATTAGTCAGGGGTAAATATAGGGGAATGGGTCTAGGTGGGTTACTCTTCGGAGGGTCGGTGTGGACTTGTTGGGCTGAAAGGCCTGTCTCCATACTGTAGGGAATCTAATCTAATCATCAAAGCTGATCGGTAATCTGAGTGCAAATATCTCATGTTGGAAAGGTTTTGAATGATTCCAATGATTCAAGAGCAGGTGACAGCTCCTCCTGACCCCAGTGACACAGTGAGTTAATCACATTGCACTTTGTTAAGACTGTGAGACATAGGAGCCCAATTACACCATTCGGCCCATCAAGTCTGCTCCACCATTTGATCATGGCTGATGTATTTCTCAACCCCCATTTCTCTGCCTTCTCCCCATCGCCCTTGATCCCCTTACCAATGAAGAATCTATCTATCTCAGGCTTAAATATACTCCCTGACTTGGCCTCCACAGCTCTCTGCAGCAATGGGTCCCACAGATTCCCCACCTTCTGGCTGAAGAAATTCCTCCTTATCTCCGTTCTTAAGGGTTGTTCCTTCACTCTGAGACGGTGCCCTCGGGTCCTACTCTCTCCTCCGAGAGGAATCATCTTCTCCATGTCTATTCTATCCAGGTCTCTCAGTATTCTGTAAGTTTCAATCAGATCCCCCCCCTTCATCATTCCAAACCCCATCGAGTACAGACCCAGAGTCCCCAACCCCTCCTCATATGACAAGCCCCTCATCCCCAGGCTCATTCTTGTAAACCCCCTCCAAGGCCAGCACATCCTTCCTTAGATACAGGGCCCCAATACTGCTCACAATATTCCAAATATGGTCTGACAGGAGCCTTATACAGCCTCAGCAGTACATCCCTGCTCTTGTATTCTAACCCTCTCACAATGAACGCTAACATTGCATTTACCTTCCTAACTGCCAACTGAACCTGCATATTAACCTGAAGAGAATCTAGAACTGGGACTCCCAAGTCCCTTTGTGCTTCAGATTTCTGAAACCTTTCCCTATTTTGAAAATAGTCTACATTGCTATTCTTCCCACCAAGTGCCTAACCTCACCCTTTCCCACATTGTATTCCATCTGCCACTTCTGTGCCCACTCCCCTAGCCTGTCCAAGTCCTTCTGCAGCCTCCCCACTTCCTCAACACTCCGTCCCTTCACCTACCCTTGTGTCATCTTCAAACTGAGCAACAATGCCCTCAGGTTCCTTCACCCAGATCATTCATGTCCAACATGAATAGCTGTGGTCCCAACACTGACCCTTGTGGAACCCCAACAGTCACCAGCTGCCATCCTGAGAAAGATCCCTTTATCCCCACTCTCGGCCTTCTGCCCGTCAGCCAATCCTCTCTCCATACCAGTACCTTGCCCCTCACACCATGGGCTCTTATCTTACTTCGCAGCCTCCTGTGTGGCACCTTGTCAAAGACCTCCTGGAAATCCATATAGATCACGTGCACTAGCTCTCCTTTGTCCAACTTGCTCATTACTTCCTAAAGGAATTAAAGAAAGACAGAAAGAAGATGGCCACACATCACACCAGTTTCAACTCAACAAAATGAGTGTCAGCGGGTTCATTTCTCAGGGCATTGCCTGAAGGGCATTGTAGGTGTGCCAACACCAAAATGGACTGTGCCAACTGTTCGAGAAGGCAGCTCATCATCACCTTACCAGGAGAAAGTGAGGTCTGCAGATGCTGGAGATCAGAGCTGAAAATGTGTTGCTGGAAAAGCGCAGCAGGTCAGGCAGCATCCAGGGAACAGGAGAATCGACGTTTCGGGCATAAGCCCTTCTTCAGGAAGAAGGGCTTATGCCCAAAACATCGATTCTCCTGTTCCCTGGATATCACCTTACCAGGGCAACGAGGGGCTGGCCCTCATCCTGTGAGTGAATAGAAAAAAAAACTTGTTTAAAATTGAAACAACACTTGGCAGTGAATTGTCAGTCATCATTCTCTATGGTGCAGCCTCTGTGCAGACACCTCTACTAATCTGAGTCCATTTGCCAACCGATCAGCACTCTCCTCTCATGCTGTATAGATGTTATAGAGTCACAGAGTCATGGAGATATATAGCACAGAAACAGACCCTTTGGTCCAACTCATCCATGCCTAACTCTAATTGAGTCCCATTTTACCAGCACCTGGCCCATATCCCTCTGAACCCTTCCTATTCATATACCCATCCAGATGCCTTTTAAATGCTGTAATTGTACCAGCCTCCACCACTTCCTCTGGCAGCTCATTCCATACACGTACCACCCTCTGTGTGAAAAAGTTGCCCCTTAGGTCCCTTTTAAATCTTTCCCCTCTCACCTTAAACCTATGCCGTCTAGTTCTGGACTCCCCGACCCTGGGGAAAAATGACTTTGGCTATTTATCCTGTTCATGATTTTATAAACCTCTATAAGGTCACCCCTCAGTCTCCGATGCTCCAGGGAAAACAGCCCCAGCCTGTTCAGCCTCTCCCTGTAGCTCAAACCCTCCAAACCTGGCAACATTCTTGTAAATCTTTTCTGAACCTTTTCAAGTTATCTTCCCTTTACTTTCATACTCCTTGCGGATTTTCCTGACAGTTACTAGATTAAAAGGCCAAATGTCTCAGGTTCTGTACTGCCAAATGACTGTTTGATATCTTGAGATAAATGATCATGTGCCTACAGTGCTGTTGAGACCTGGCAGGCATGGTCATTTGGATATAAGGGTGTAACCAAGACAGAAAGAATTACCCTTCCACCATTAGCCAGCTTCCTTTCATCTCAAAAAACGTCCCCAAAATGACCACCGATACTGGAAATCAGAAACAAAAGCAGAAATTGCTGGAAAAGCTCACTGAACCCAAAATGTTAACTCTAATTTCTCTGCATATTCAGAACTGGTTCTGAGGATGGGTCACCGGACCGGACCTGAAACGTTAACTCTTGATTTCGCTCCATAGATGCTGCCAGACCTGCCGAGCTTTTCCAACAATTTCTGCTTTTGTTCCTTTCAGTTCAATGTCCTGGCCAGCACTAATCTCTCAGTAAACACTATCACAAACTCATTATTTCTATCACTGTACATCAGGAGCTTGCCGTGTGCAAATTCCCCCACCCGCAGCTGCATATCCTTACGCAGAAAGGGTGACCGGCTAAGGGCAGCATGGTGACTCAGCAGTTAGCACTGCTTTATTTTTCCCAGCTCAGCACCGTCCTCATGACCTGTCCTACCTGCCAATCTCCCTTCCCACCTATCCTCTCCATCCTCCCCTCTGACCTATCACCTCAATTCCCACCCCATTCACCTAGTCCCCACTCCCATTCACCTATTGTAATCTTTGCTACCTTCTCCCCAGCCCCACCACCCCCATTTATCTCTCCACCCTGGAGGCTTCCTGCCTCTATTCCTGATGAAGGGCTTTTACCTGAAACATTGACACGCCTGCTCCTCGGATGCTGCCTGACCTGCTGCGCTTTTCCAGCACCACTATGAACTAAATTCTGGTTTCCAGCATTTGCAGTCCACACTTTTGCCTAGTTAGCATTGCTGCCTCACAGTGCCAGGGACCCAGGTTCAATTCTCGCCTCAGGCGACTGTCTGTGTGGAGTTGACGCATTCCCCCCGTGTCTGTGTGGGTTTGCTCCAGTTACCTCCCACAGTCCAAAGATGTACAGGTTGGGGTGGATTGGCCATGCTATGTTGACCCATAGTGTCCAGGGATGTGCAGGTTAGGGTGGATTGGCCATGCTAGGTTGACCCATAGTGTCCAGGGATGTGCAGGTTAGGGTGGATTGGCCGTGCTAAATTGTCCCATAGTGCCCAGGGATGTGCATGTTAGGGTGGATTGGCCATGCTAAATTGTCCCATAGTGCCCAGGGATGTGCATGTTAGGGTGGATTGGCCATGCTAAAATGTCCCATAGTGCCCAGGGATGTGCATGTAAGGGTGGATTGGCCATTACTAATTGTTCCATACTTTCCAAGGATGTGTAGGTGAGGGTGGATCGGCCATGCTAAATTGTCCCATAGTGCCCAGGGATGCGTAGGTTGGGGTGGATTGGCCATGCTAAATTGTCCCATAGTGTCCAGGCATGTGCAGGTGAGGGTGGATTAGCCATGCTGAATTGTCCCATAGTGCCTAGGGATGCGTAGGTTGGGGTAGATTGGCCATGCTAAATTGTCCCATATGTCCAGGGATCTACAGGTTAGGATGGATTGGCCATGCTAAATT
>NW_025208457.1:12580-14660 GCF_004010195.1 Chiloscyllium plagiosum | reverse complement strand
CTAACCACTGTGCCACCGTGCCGCCCACGATCTTCTCAATCTTGTCATGATGATACATAACAGTGAAACTAACATTACTAGCTGTGTAATCTCATCTCACCATAATGACCTTTCAGCCTCAACATTGCTCTGCTAATTTGTGTAAGTGTATTCCACGAATCTTATCTCATCCTGCATTCCTCAGACCTCTAGCAACAGATCGCCAGTGGTCTTCCTGCTTTATCCCTTCCTTTGCTTTCATTGTCTTTGTTTTACATTCTGTCATTCTGACTAATAGCAGTCATCCCTGGCATTGGATTCGCTGAGGGTGAAGGGTCAGTGAACAGAGCGGACTGCCCCTGTTGTTCTGTTCCTGACTCTCTACCGCCCGCTCTGTTTGTGACCAGTCAATCTCCTGGGAAATGTACTGTTCCTAGCAAAAGTTGCCTGTAGTTATTGAAGTGGCAGTAGTCATAATAATAATAATAATAATAACAACAACAATAACAAAAACATTGTGGCCGGGTGCAGCTGTGATCAGCTGAAGAGCCTACTGCTGTACTGTATTTTCTGACTTTCCAGCATAAAACTCCGAATCTTCAATGTGTCTTAAAATGTCTCTCTCATTCTTCTAACATCCAATGACATAAAGCTCCATATACTCCATCTCTTCAAATTAGAAATTACATCCATTCCCAACATCAGCCGAGTGAACCTTGTCTGGCCGGCCTTCAACACAAGAAGATATTGCCTTCGGGCACTCATACCTTTCATAATAGTCTTGTGTGGCTTGACTTGTGCCTTGCATTATTTTAGAAAGACTCCCTATTATCAGACTCCATTCACTTTGTAATAAATGCCAGCATTTGATTTGCTTTCTGTATTGCCTGCTCATCCTGTAAGCTTTATTTTTCAGATTCATGTACAAGGACATCTAAAGGCCTTTGTGTATTAAGTTTTAAAGCAAAAGGCGTTAGCCTTATGGCAAATCAGGAACGTGCTGCATTGTATATCAAAGGCCATGGCAAACAATAACTGAACCCTTACAAACAATGGGTGATGAATGCGTTGATAAAAGAGAGATATCTTTTCGATGGACTTGTTAGATGTTATGTTTTGTAGTGGCTGTTAATGGCTGAATACTTAAGGAATGTGGGAGAGTGATATGATTTATTTATACTTTCAGAAGGCGTTTGGCAAGTTTCCATAAGGTCTACAGAGGAAATAAGGTAAGAATAGGGGCAATCATGATAAAAATCAACGAGACCGTCTGTGTGGAACCACAGGAGACGGGGAAGATCCTAATCAAATGTTTTGCTTTGGTACTTACTGTGAAGACTGTGATAGAAGCTCGGGGACTTGAGGAAATAAATAACGGACTATTGACAAGCGTTCATAAAGAATAAAAGATTAAACAACAAAGAAAATGTACAGGAACAGGATCGTCTGCCTTCCAAGCATGTGCCGATCCAAATACACTGTCTAAACCTATTACGCAATTCGAAAGGATCTGTATCCCTCTGCTCCCCACCTATTCATGCATCTGTCCAGACGCTACATAAATGAATCTACCATGCCTGCCTCTACTACCTCTGCTGGCAAAGCGTTCCAAGCATTTATTACCCTCTGTGTAAAGTACTTTCAGCGTGTGACCCCCTTAAACTTCTGTCCTCTCACCTTGAAGACGTGACTTTTCGTTAGTGAATCTGTCATCCTGGGAAAATGCTTACCTCTATCAACTCTGTTTATACCCTCCATGATTTTGTTTAGAAATTGACGTAAAGATGGAAGATGTGTTGGGTAGGTGAAAGGACATTAAGGTGGACAAATTCCCAGGATCAGTTGGGATTTATCCAAGGTTGCTGAGGGAGGTGACAGAGTAAATAGCTGAAGCCCTGACATATAACTTTGTAGCATCCTTAAGCGCAGGTGAAGTGCCGAAGGACAGGAGTGTGGCTAATGTTGTCCCCATATTCAAGAAGTCCAGTAGGGATTTTCCAGGTAACTGCAGTCCATTGACCCTCATGTCAGTCGTGGGAACGTTCAGATGAGATTTCAGGAGCAGTGGAAGTTCATAAGACACAGAAAGGTAGATAAATCC
>NW_025208457.1:6596-11689 GCF_004010195.1 Chiloscyllium plagiosum | reverse complement strand
CAGCATGGCTTTGTGCGTGAGAAATCATATCTCACAAACCGAATTGAGTTTTTGGGGAAGTGGATAGGACGAAGAGCGGGATCTATTTTCTACATCAATGCCTTGACAAGGTTCTACATGGTCGACGGATTAAGAAGGTGGGATTCAGGGAGAGCTCGACAATTGGATACAAAATTGGCTTGATGGTAGGAGGTTTGCTGTTCTGACTGCAGGCCAGTGACCAGAACAGTGTGACAACGTTCGGAACTGGGTCTCGTCTTTTACTTCCTTTACACAAACGATTTGGAGAAGAATATAAGCGGCATGGTTAATATGTGTTTGGGTGACACTAACGTGAGTGGTAGAGTGGAAACTTGAAGAAATTGTCAAAAATTACAATGGGATGGTGATCATTTGTGTCAGTGTTCTGAGCAGCAACAGATAGAATTTGATTTAGCTTAATGTGAGGTGTTGCATTTTCCTAACCCCAATCGGAGCAGGACATAAACGGGTATTGGTGGGCCGATGCCTAGTGGTTTTAAACAGGGAGACTTAAAGGTGCAGATATAAAGCTCTTTCACGGTGATGTCACAGGTTGACAGGATGGTGAAGAAGGCATTTCGCACGTTTACCTTCATTGGCCATAGCATTCAGAAGAGGAGTTAGGGCATCATGTTGTGGCTGTACAGGACCATTTATTGTCAAATAATGATGCCTATAAAAGCATTTTTGATCATTACGAAATGCTCACCTGGTCCATTTGTATCCTTACGTGAAGCACATCTGATATTAATACTTAGTTCCGTCAAGATGCGACTCCATACCAACAGCAAAATGTTTGACTGAGCGCCCCTTTGCAATTGGAAGTGGGTAATGAAAACTGGTCCAGCCAGTGACACCCACACCCCATGAATGAATAAAATAAGGTGTATATTTCCATTCCATATCTCTGCAAATACTCCCAGAGTACTGGCATTATAACGTTACTCAGGCCCTTGTCACGCCCTGTAACACTCACGTCTATCATCTTCAATTCTCCCTGTTCCTATCATCTCACTAAACCATGAAAATGCTTCCTCTTCCTATTGCCCTCCTCCTGCGAGCAGACTTCTTTGCGACCACTTTGGCAACTACATCAAAATTTGGGAGCGCTTTAAACCGTTAATAAAACACAGTCGTCACTTACAATTATCAGTTTCTTTTCCCCAGAGTCTTCTGAGCCTGTCTGAATCGAATCTGATCCATCCCATTTTGAGTGAGGGCGAGGTGGGCATTTATTGCTGAAGTTTTGTCTGTTTCAGTAGAGCGTCCTAATGCTGAAGGTTATTAAATGTTCCTTCAAATGTTTTCCAATGTTCACTTACAGACACATACTTCAATCTCAAAATTAGAGTGGTGCTGGAAAAGCACAGCAGGCCAGGTAGTATCCGAGAAGCAGGAGAATTGACGTTTCGAGTAAAAGCCTTTCATCACGAATGAGGCTGGGAGTCTCTGGGTGGAGAGATAAATGGGAGTGTTGGGGCTGGGGGCAAGATAGCTGAGAGTACAATAGGTGGATGGAGGTAGTGGTGATAGTTCGTAGAGGAGCGTGGAGCGGATAGGTGGGAAGGAAGATTGACATATGGGACAGGTCATGTGGACAGTGCTGAGCTGGAAGGTTGAATCTGGGGTAAGGTGTTGAGAGGGAAATGAGGAAACTGATGAAGTCCACGTTGATGTCATGAGTTTGAAGGTTCCGAAGTGGAAGATGAGGCGTTTTTGCTCCAGGCGTCGGGTGGGAAGGGAGTTGCAATGGAGGAGTCTCGGTACCTGTTTGTCCTCGGCAGAGTTGGGGAGGGTGTTGAAATGTTCATCCACTGGGCCGTGTGGTTGATTGGTACGGGTGTCCCAGAGATGTTCGCTGAAGCACTCCACGAGTAGGTTTTCGGTCTCCCCAATGTGGAGGAGACCACATCAGGAGCAACGGATAATGTAAATGACATGTGTAAAAATACAGATGAAAATTGATGGATGTGAAAGGCTCCTTTGCGGCCTTGGATGGAGGTGAGCGGGGAGGTGTGGGCGCAGGTTTTGCAACTCCTGCGGTGGCAGAGGCATGTGCCAGTAGGGGAGGGTGGGATGTTTGGGGGCATGGACCTAACCAGGTAGTTACGGAGGGAAAAGTATTTACGGAAAGCAGATCGGGGTGGGGAGGGAAATATATCTCTGATGGTGGGGTCCATTTGTAAGTCGAGGAAATGGCGGAGAATGATGAGATGCATACAGAGGTTGGGGAGGTGGAAGGTGAGTACCGGGGAGTTTCAATCCTTGGTGCGTTCGGATGGGTGGGGATCGAGGGCGGAGTTACGATGGAGGGCATCTGGGAGAGGAAATTGTGGTCTTTAAAGAAAGAGTCCATTTGTCGATTTTTATTACCAGTTTCTGAGTTTTACTGATTCAAATACCATCATGTGAAATGGTAGGATTCGAACCTGGGTCCACATAACATTAGCTCAGTTTCTGGATTAACAGACCACTAATAACACTATCGCAGGTCCCTTTCACAGCTCACGCATCCCTGAACACTGATACCAGTGAACCTTCTTTCTACAGTATTGTTTGATCCTGATATCTTCCTGCAATCTGGTGATATCACTCAGTATCTCTCCACGGGTTATCCCTTGGTGTGTGGATGCAATTGCTGCCTCTGTAAATGTCTCTCGCTCTTGCAGGTGCTTCAGATCCAAACTGGGATTTTCCAGATCTCGGTGCTGCTCTGTATCACTCAGCATGTGCAAACCTCGTTGTGACAGTCTCTTTAACACTGTCTATTTCACTGTATCTGCTCGGTACATGGGAAGTTGCTGTATTAGGTCTCCAGTCTCATCCATCAACTTATTGAAGAAACATGTTCAACGAGAGCAACAATAGGTGGGGCGATCTGGAGCCTTCATTGAGTGCTGCAGTGAGGTAAGATCACTCATGGTGCACAGACGAGAGAGCGATTACTCAAAAGACGTGATGCACAGACGGTGCAGAATGAGGAGCACATTATAGACATACCGCAAGCTCAAAAACCACCCCCTCATGGGACTACTTTAAGCTTTAAGACAGCCGAGGAATGTCACCGTTATCACTCCGGGTCTGTGTTGAATCCGTGAGCATCAGTACAACAGAGGTGATGGCAGGCCTCCCACGGCAGAGTGGCAATGCTGCCTGGATGTTTCTGTTCTGTGTTCCATCTCCACCACTGTATCTATGACATGTCTTGTTGATCAATGTCTTCAATCATTCTGACTCCTATAACCGTTTCTATCTCTGTAACCTCCTCCCCTCTCATCAATTGCTGATTGACAGAAAACCCCAATTGTTTCACAGATCTCCTTGAAGGAAGGAAACTATCATACTTACGTGGTGTGGCCGGAAAACGACTTCAGACCCACAGTAACATGGTTGATACGGAACTGCCCTCTCGGTGACTGGGTGATGAGCATTGAATACTAGCCTGGCCAGCGGCTCCATCATCCTTTGAATAAATTTACAAGGAACATACCTTAACATGGTAGCCTCCTGCTCCCAGTAACTGGAGTTATAGAGTCACGCAGCACCGAAACAGACATTTCAGCCCAACCCTTCCATGCTTACAAGTTTATGAAAACGAAATAGTCGAATGTGTCTGTATTTGTCCCACGCCCTGTCTGAGTAATCTGGCAGTCATTACCGAGATGTCTTTGATATGGGGAGTGTGGAGAGCGTTTCTGGATGCGTTTTGGCCGCTTGCTTAGTTTTGTTGCTGAAGAAACAACAAACTGCCATTCTAGATGTCACAGTAGAGCGAACAGCCAATGGGAAATTTCAAACAAGCTTTTATAGGAAAACAAAACATACGGAACAAATATTGAACTGCAGAAACAATCATCCCAAAATCCACAAACAAAGTTGCATCAGAACATTATTTCAACGAGCCAGCACAGACTTCAGCGCAGAGGAACATCGCAGAACAGAGGAAAATCACCTATACAGTGAATGGGTACCCAATGAACCCATTCCATCGATTTCTCAGCAACAACCCAAACAAGCAGGCAAGACACTGTACATAAACCCTAGCCACTCTCCCCCAGGTGTAAGCTAACTCGGAAATGACTGCCAGACTACTCAGATCCCTTGGCAATATGGTAACCCACGAAACCATAAACCCCCAAAAACAGCAGTTAATGCACTTGAAAGATCTTATAAAGACAACAAACAAAACTAATGTTATTTACAAAATACCGTGCAAGACTTGGTAACAAACAATACGTTGGAGAAACAGGCAGAAAACTAGCCACATGAACATCAACTAGCCACAAATGAGATAACCCTCTCTCACTCATATCCTGACGTACAGATAAGGAAGGACACCACCTCGACTGGGACAACACATCCGTCCGAGGACAAGCCAAACAGAAAGTCGCACGAGCATTCAAGGAAGCATGGCATTCCGACCAGAACTCCACCAACAAACATGTTGACTTGGACCCAGTTTACGATCTGTTGAGAAAAAGAACTTTGAAATGGCATTACCATAGGAAATGTCATCACCACAGGAAATGGCATCACCAACCCAAAGAAATCCAAACAGACAATTAGAAAGCAAAAAGCACCAACAGTGCTTTGCCTGAAGGCTCAATGAAGGTGTGACCCAGTATGGTGACGAACCATCTGTAAATGAGCCTTCCAGCTCTGCGAGCAAACCCACATCCAGAACCTCAACGTGAGTTACAAATCTTCTCAAAACGTGCTAACTTTCCATTTATTTACACCACCCCAACTCTCTCCCCATCTCTCTTTAACTCCCACGCTCTCTCTGTCTACACCCTGTTCCAATCTCTCTCTCTACTGTCCTCCCAATCTCTCTCTACCCCCTTTCTCTCTCTTCTGTCTCCTCCCCCGCTCTCTCTCTCCATCTCTCTACGCCCTCCAACTCTATCTGTCTCTTCCACTCCGACTTTACCTTTCTATACCATCCCAAACTCTCTCTCTCCCACTCTTCCCTACACGCTCTGCTCTCCCCACTGCTCTCTGTCTCTCCCCCGATACTCTCTCACTCTCTCTCTACCCCATCACACTCTGTTTCTGTACGCCCATCCCCCACT
>NW_025208457.1:0-3693 GCF_004010195.1 Chiloscyllium plagiosum | reverse complement strand
TGACTCTCCCTCCCTCCCATTCTTATCCACACTCTCTCTCTCTCTTGCTATCGCCTACGCTGTCACGCTATGACGGTTCCCCCCTCTCTGTCTCTCTGCCCGCCTCCGTCTCTCCTCTCTGCTCTCTCTGCACCCACCCACTCCCTCTCTCCTTGCCCCTCATTCTCTCTTATCACTCACTCCCACACTCTGTGCCTCTGTCTTTTCCTGCCTTCACCTCTTTAGTGATCGAAAGGGGAAGGCGTATACCACTAGGACAAGAGTTACAACTGGGGGAAAGGCAATTACGATGCGATTAGGCAAGATTTCGGAAGCATAGAATAGGGAAGGAAACGGCAGGGAATGGGCACATTAGAAATGTGGAGTTTGATTAGATTAGATTCCGTACAGTGTGGAAACAGGCCCTTCCGCCCAACAAGTCCTCACTGACCCTCCGAAGAGCAAACCACCCAGACCCATTCCCTACATTTCCACCTTTACCTCACTCTATGGGCAATTTAGCATAGCCAACTCACCTAACCTGCACATTTTTGGAAATTCGAGGAAACCGGAATCTCAGAGAAAACCCACAGTTGCCTGAGGCGGAAATTGAACCCGAGTCTTTAGCGATGTGAGGGAGCTGTGCTAACCACTATGCCACTGTGCCAACCTAGCTTATTCAAGGAAAAGCTCCTGAGTGTCCTAGATAAGTATTTATCTTTCAGGCAGGGAGGAAGATGTAGAGTCCGGGAGTCGTGGTTTATGAAGGAAATGGATTCTCTGTTCAAGAGAAAGAGAAAGGTTATGTTAGGGTGAGAAGAGAAGACTCAGTTTGGGAGCTTGAGGGTTACAAAGTAGTCAGGAAAGACCTAACAAGAGAGCTCATAAGATGCAGCAGGAGACATAAGAAGTTGTTGGCTGTTAGGATCAGCGTCAACCCAAAGGCTTTCTTTCTGTATTTAAGGAATAAAAGAATGACAAGAGTAAGATTTGGGCCAATCAAGGATAGTAGTGGGAAGTTGTGTGTGGAGACAGAGGAGATAGGGGAAGCACTAAATTAATATTTTTCGACAGTATTCACTGGAGGAAAAGGAAAATATTGTCGTGGAGGATACTGAGATACAGGCTACTAGACTACATGGGATTGAGGTTAGCACTGCTGCCTCACAGCGCCAGAGACCCGGGTTCAATTCCCGCCTCAGGCGACTGACTGGAAACCAGATTCTGGATTAGTGGTGCTGGAAGAGTACAGCAGTTCAGGCAGCATCCGAGGAGCAGTTATATCGACCTTTCGGGCAAAGGCCCTTCATCAGGAATGGATTGAGGTTCACAAGGAAGAGGTATTAGAAATCCTGCAGAGTGTCAAAATAGATAAGTTCCCCGGGCCGGATGGGATTTATCCTCGGATCCTCAAGGAAGCCAGGGAGGAGATTGCCAAGCGATGGAAATGTGTTGCTGGAAAAGCGCAGCAGGTCAGGCAGCATCTAGGGAACAGGAGAATCGATGTTTCGGGCATCAGCCCTTCTGCCTGCCCTCGACCTCTTTGAAATACCCCGTGCTGGCCTCCTACCTGCCCTCGACCTCTTTGAAATATCCCGTGCTGGCCTCCTACCTGCCCTCGACCTCTTTGAAATATCCCGTGCTGGCCTCCTACCTGCCCTCGACCTCTTTGAAATATCCCGTGCTGGCCTCCTACCTGCCCTCGACCTCTTTGAAATATCCCGTGCTGGCCTCCTACCTGCCCTCGACCTCTTTGAAATATCCCGTGCTGGCCTCCTACCTGCCCTCGACCTCTTTGAAATATCCCGTGCTGGCCTCCTACCTGCCCTCGACCTCTTTGAAATATCCCGTGCTGGCCTCCTACCTGCCCTCGACCTCTTTGAAATATCCCGTGCTGGCCTCCTACCTGCCCTCGACCTCTTTGAAATATCCCGTGCTGGCCTCCTACCTGCCCTCGACCTCTTTGAAATATCCCGTGCTGGCCTCCTACCTGCCCTCGACCTCTTTGAAATATCCCGTGCTGGCCTCCTACCTGCCCTCGACCTCTTTGAAATATCCCGTGCTGGCCTCCTACCTGCCCTCGACCTCTTTGAAATATCCCGTGCTGGCCTCCTACCTGCCCTCGACCTCTTTGAAATATCCCGTGCTGGCCTCCTACCTGCCCTCGACCTCTTTGAAATATCCCGTGCTGGCCTCCTACGCGCTTTTCCAGCAACACATTTCCATCTCTGATCTCCAGCATCTGCAGACCTCACTTTCTCCAGGAGATTGCCAAGCCTTTGGCATTGATCTTTAAATCATCATTGTCTACAGGAATAGTGCCAGAAGACTGGAAGATAGCAAATGAGGTTCCCCTGTTAAAGAAGGGGAGTAGATACAATCCTGGTAATTATAGACCAGTAAGCCTTACTTCAGCTGTTGGTAAAGTGGTGGAAAGGGTTCTAAGATGTCGGATTTATAATCATCTGTAAAAGGATAATTTCATTAGAAATAGACAGCACGGTTTTGTGAAAGTTTATCGTGCCTCACAAATCTTATTGAGTTCTTGAGAAGGTGGCCAAACAGTTAGATGAGAGTAAATCGGTTGATGTGGTGTATATGGATTTCAGCAAGGCGTTTGATAAGGTTCACCACATTAGAATACTGTACAAAATGCGGAGGAATGAGATTATGGGAGGTATAGCAGTTTGGAAAAGTAATTGGATTGCTGAAAGAAGACAGAGGTCGGTGGTTGATGGGAAATGTTCATCCTGGAGTCCAGTTGTTAGTGGTGCACCGCAAGGGTCAGTGTTGGGTCCACTGCTGTTCGTCATTTGTATAAACGGGCATAGAAGGGTGGGTTAGTAAATTCGCAGACGACACTAAGGTCGGTGGAGTTGTGGATAGTGATGAAGGATGTTGTAGGTTACAGAGAGACATAGATAAGCTGCAGAGATGGGCTGAGAGGTGGCAAATGGAGTTTAATGGGGACAAGAGTGAGGTGATTCACTTTGGTCGGTGTAACCAGAATGTAAAGTACTGGGCTAATGGTAAGATTCTTGGTAGTGAAGATGAGCAGAGAGATCTCGGTGTCCAAAGTGCACAGATCCTTGAACGTTGCCACCCAGATTTACAGGGTTGTTAAGAAGGCATACAGGGTTTTAGCTTTTATTAATAGAGATATCGAGTTCCAGAACCAGGAGGCTATGTTACAGCTGCACAAAACTCTGGTGCGGCCGCACTTGGAATATTGTGTACAGTTCTGGTCAACGCATTATATGAAGGATGTGGAAGCTTTGAAAAAGGTGCACAGGAGATTTACTAGGATGTTGCCTGGTATGGAGGAACGGTCTTACAAGGAAAGGCTGAGGGACTTGAGGCTGTTTTCGTTGGGGAGAAGAAGGGTGAGAGGTGACTTAATAGAGACATATAAGATAATCAGAGGGTTAGATAGGGTGGACAGGGAGAGCCTTTTTCCTAGTATGGTGACGGCGAGCACTAGGGGGCATAGATTGAGGGGTGATAGATATAGGACAGATGTCAGAGGTAGTTTCTTTACTCAGAGTAGTAACGGTATGGAATGCTTTGCCTGCAACGGTAGTAGATTCGCAAACTGTAAGTACATTTCAGTCGTCTTTGGACAAGCGTCTGGACGGACATGGAATAGTGTAGGTTAGATGGGCTTCAGATTGGTATGACAGGTCGGCCGCAACATCGAGGGCCGAAAGGCCTGTA
>NW_025208456.1:7843-14660 GCF_004010195.1 Chiloscyllium plagiosum | reverse complement strand
ATGGAGTGTGGTGACAGAGGCCTGGTATGGAATGTCGTGACAATGGCCTGGTATGGAGTGTGGTGAAAGTGGCCTGGTATGGAGTGTGGTGATAGTGGCCCGGAAAGGAGTGTGGTGGCAGTGTGCCAGAATGGAGTGTGGTGACAGTGGCCCAGTATGGAGAGTGGTGACAGAGACCTGGTATGGAGTTTGGTGACAGTGGCCTGGTTTGGAGTGTGGTGGCTGTGGCCCGGTACGGAGTGTGGTGACAGAGACCTGGTATGGAGTTTGGTGACAATGGCCTGGTATGGAGTGTAGTGGCCGAGGCCCGGTATGGAGTGTGGTGGCTGTGGCCCGGTATGGAGTGTGGTGACAGAGGCCTGGTATGGCGTTTGGTGACAATGGCCTGGTATGGAGTGTGTTGGTAATGGCCCTGAATGGAGTGTGGTGGCAGTGGCCCGGTATTGAATGTGGTGACAGTGGTCCAGTGTGGAGTGTGGTGGCAATGGCCCGGAATGGAATGTGGTGGCAGTGGTCTGGTATGGAGTGTGGTGAAAGTGGCCTGGTATGGAGTGTGGTGACAGTGGCCTGGTGTGGAGTGTGGTGACAGTGGCCCAGAATGGAGTGTGGTGACAGTGGCCTGGTGTGGAGTGTGGTGACAGTGGCCCAGAATGGAGTGTTGTGGCATTGGCCCAGAATGGAGTGTGGTGACAGTGGCCTGGTGTGGAGTGTGGTGGCATTGGCCCAGAATGGAGTGTGGTGACAGTGGCCTGGTGTGGAGTGTGGTGACAGTGGCCCAGTATGGAGTGTGGTGACAGTGGCCTGGTTTGGAGTGTGGTGACAAAGGCCTGGTATGGAGTGTGGTGGGTGTGTCCTGGTATGGAGTGTGGTGGCTGTGGCCCAGTATGGAGAGTGGTGACAGTGGCCCTGTATGGAGTGTGGTGACAAAGGCCTGGTATGGAGTGTGGTGGCTGTGGCCCGGTATGGAGTGTGGTGGCTGTTGCCCGGTATGGGGTGTGGTGACAGAGGCCTGGTATGGAGTTTGGTGACAAAGGCCTGGTATGGAGTGTGGTGACAGTGGCCTGGAATGGAGTGTGGTGGCAATGGTCTTTTAGGGAGTGTGGTGACAGTGGCCTAGTATGGAATATGGTGGCTGTGGGCCAGTATGGATTGTGGTGACAGTGGCCCTGTATGGAGTGTGGTGACAAAGGCCTGGTATGGAGTGTGGTGGCTGTGGCCCGGTATGGAGTGTGGTGGCTGTTGCCCGGTATGGTGTGTGGTGACAGAGGCCTGGTATGGAGTTTGGTGACAAAGGCCTGGTATGGAGTGTGGTGACAGTGGCCTGGTATGGAGTGTGGTGACAGTGGCCTGCTATTGAGGGTGGTGACAGAGGCTCAGTGTGGAGAGTGGTGACAGTGGCCCGGTATGGAGTGTGGTGACAGTGGCCCAGTATGGAGTGTGATGACTGTTGCCTGGTATGGAGTATGGTGAATGTGGCCCAGTATGGAGTGTGTTGACAGTGGCCTGGTATGGAGTGTGCTGACTGTTGCTTGGTATGGAGTGTGGTGCCTATGGCGCGGTATGGAGTGTGGTGGCTGTGGCCTGGTATGGAGTGTCGTGGCTGTGGCCCGGTATGGAGTGTGGTGGCTGTGGCCTGGTATGGAATGCCGTGACTGGCCCGGTATGGAGTGTGGTAACTATGGCCTGGTATGGAGTGTGGTGACAGTGGCACAGTATGGAATGTGGTGGCTGTGGCCTGGTACGGAATATGGTGACAGTGGCCTGGTGTGGAGTGTGGTGACTGTGGCCCAGTATGGAGAGTGGTGACTGTGGCCCAGTATGGAGTGTGGTGAAAGTGGCCTAGTATGGAGTGTGGTGGCTCTGGCCTGGTATGGAGTGTGGTGACTGTGGCCCGGTATGGAGTGTGGTGACAGTGTCCTGTTATGGAGTGTGGTGGCTTTGGTCCGGTATGGAGTGTGGTGGCTCTGGCCTGTTATGGAGTGAGGTGACTGTGGCCCGGTATGGAGTGTGGTGACAGTGGCCCGGTATGGAGTGTGGTGACAGTGGTTGTTTTTCTTAGAGAAGAGGAGATTTAGAGGGGCATGATTAAGATGTACAAAGTACTGAGGGATATGAATAGCGTAGACTGAAATACATGTTTCGCTTTGTTGGAGATTTCAATCACGGGAGGCCATTGATTTAAGGTCAGAGGCGGAAAGATTAGAGTGAATGCGTGGAAAAACGTTTTCAAACAGTGGGTGGTTGAAATGGGGAACACAGTGTATGTAAGGGTCGGAGAGGCAGAAATCCACATAACTTTCCGAAGTATTCAAATGTGAATTTATGATGCCAAGACATACAGGGATGTGGGTCAAGTGATTTGAAAAGGAGTTAGGATAGTTAAGCAATTGTTATTGAGCAATGCAGATACTCCGTTCCAAGTATGGATTATTGATACCTGTCCTTCCATTCTCGAAGGGACATGTCACAGGAAGAACTGTGCTGTCTGAATCAGCGTGGGGGAGCACTACTGCTCTCGGGGAGACAGGGTGACTGTGACAGTGCAAACACGTAACTTCTCAAGCTGCACCTGGTGCTGTTGTTAAAATGAAAATCATTTGATAATTTTGCTCCGGAGTGAGGTGTTTACTTACAGCAGGTAGCTCAGGAAGATATATATTCTACTGCCCTTTCCCCACTAGCCCACACCACTGAATACCGGCACTATGCAGGACAGTTGTTCTCTGTACACCATCGTCCAATCCTCCTTGACCCCCAGCTCTTCCCCATTTGGCACCATTACACGAAATCCCAGAAGGTGTAATACTGCTCGTTTACGATGTCTCCCATTACTGTGTAAGGTGCCACTGATTTATCTGCCCATCACTCAATTTAGCAAACTGCATTTCCTGCTCAGAATGTGGTCTCATCGAGACTGTGGAGAGAAAAACAAAGCGGGTGACAACCATAAGTACACATACATTCTGTCGGCAAGCAAACTAAGACCCTGAGCTTCCAGGTTCCTGTCACTGCAACATCCCACTGTGTTCCCATGCCTCCATATCCGTTTGGTCTGCTGCAGAGCTCCCGCATAGCACAGCGCGAGTTGGAAGAGCAGCACGTCATTTCCTACTGAGAGACCAGTCAATCTTTAGTACCCAATATTGAGTTCAATCATTTCAGGCCCTGCGCCACCCACACATACCATTCGTTCCAAAGGCGGATCATTTGGCTCGAAAATCTCTCCTTGATCCACTAGACCTGCTGGTTTTGTTCAGATATTNNGATGCTTCGGGCACAAGCCACGGCCATTCCATTACCAGCCGATGCCTGGAGGAAGAACGTCTCATATTCCACCTTAGGACCCTACAACCACACGGGATAAATGTGTATTTCAACAGCTTCCTCATTTGACCTCCCCCCACATTATCCCAGTCCAAAGCCTCCAACTCGGCAATGCTCTCTGGACCCGGCCATCAATCCCCTTCTGAACTACCACCTTCTCCCTCATCTTCATCCACCTATCGCTTTCCCAGCTACCTGACCATAACCCTATTCCCCTCTCTCAAACCCCACACAAAAGTCTCATTCCTGACGAATGGCTTATGCCCGAAACATCGATTCTCCTGTTCCTCAGATGCTGCCTGACCGGCTGTGCTTTTTTAAAGCACTACACTCTCGTCACTGCAAAGATAGATGAGCTCGATTTGGGCTCTTAATCTGACAGCGGAGAAATCTGAGAGAGGAATTGATTAACGTGCACAGAAAGGGAATATATACGTGTGACAGGAATAAAATTCTAATGGAAAGAGTTAATAACCAGGGATATAGATGAAACGCTAGAGAGAGGATGTTCAGAGAAGATTTAGGAAGAACGTTTGCATCCTGAGAGTGTTGTTTGTCTGGAACTCACTGTGTGAACATATGGTAAATCTAAGAGTCCTCAGAACACTTCAGGAGTATTTAGCCGAACACTTGAGGAGCTAGAGCATGTACGGATAAGGACCAGGTACTGGAAAGTGGGGCGAGGATAAATAGATGTTTGATGAAAGACTTGAACACCGTAACGTTGGGTGCAGTAAAATGTAGGCTAGCTCGGCTCTGTGGCACAATGAAAGTCTTGTTGGACTTCTACTGCATTGTTAAGATTGTGATTCAATGTTTGTGGGTTTGAGTCCCAGCAGAATCGGAGTTTAGGTCAGATTTCAGCTGAATCAATTATTGTTCTGCTGATTCATCATCTGTTCCCATCGTCTGGAGTTCTCGTCCCCGCTACTGACCAGAGAAGATTCCTCACCTTCTTGGTGGTGAGTTTTGAGGGAATCGCATCATTTGAAACATGATCATTGCAGAATACGCTGCTCATTCACAAAACCAACTGCTGAAGCCCACTGTCTCTAAACACATTTCCCTTCCACGGTTGCACAGAGTTTTTCGGTTTATTCAGTGTCTTTTCGCCGTTGGGCGAAATAGCCCCCTCCTATTCCTCTCTGTCTGTGCTGTTTCTGACAGAGGGTTTTAAACAATAACATGATGAGGATACTGTGAATCTACACCACGGAATAACAAAGTCCTCCCCTTTATCCCACCGCACTCACAGCTGGAATACATAGCTCCTGTTGTAGCTTTAGATCAGACAGTGGAGGGTTCTCCCAGGCGCTCTGTGAGACTGCATGTTCCTTCATACAGATTTCCAACTGGACACATGGAGCGAACGGCCGTGTGGATATTGGGGATTCAGGGACAGATTTCCCTTGTCGATGAGTGCAGTATATTTCTTGTTTTCTGTAGGAACATGCAGAAGGAAGATAGTGAAGTTTCGTTTAGCGCTTACGGGTGAAATGGCCCCCTTCTATTCCTCTCTGTGCTGTTTCTGACAGAGGGTTTTAAACAATAACACGATGAGGACCCTGTTTAATCTACACCACGGAATACCAAGGACCTCCCCTTTATCCCACCGCTCTCACAGCTGGAATACACAGCTCCTGTTGCAGCTTTAGATCAGACTGTGGAGGATTCTCCCAGGTGCTCTTCAGACTGCATGTTCCTTCACACAGGTTTCCAACTGGGCACATGGAGCAAACGGCCGTGTGGATATTGGGGATTCAGGGACAGATTTCCCCTTTCCTGGGCTAGAGTTCTGGCCAGGGTAATAATCATGAATCTCGGGCATTCTGGATCTTACTCAGGATTTTTATCATTTTACAATTTAAACTGAAATTCAATTTACTCTTGCAAAACATTCTGATATCTTCAGTATTCATGAAAACTGTGCAACATGTCCTTGGATTTAACCATGTTGAATATTGATGATGAGTGCAGTATATTTCTTGCTGTCTGTAGGAACAAGCAGAAGGAAGATAGTGAAGTGTCGTTGAATCGAATTCTGTGCCAAATTGAAGCCGACCGAATGAGAAGTCCTGTGACAGCGATAATATAACATTGTCTGTAAACAACGCAGCGACCCACAAAAACCTAGTTTTCAATCAAGACTATTTTGCACAACGTTTATCTATGTCCCATTTCCTGAACCTGATGCTCGAGAAGTCACAGGTCCATATGAGTTCCTCCTCCTCTGCCTTAGCTTTAATTTCAGAACCGCAGCAAAAGTAGAACAGGCGGGTCGAAGGTCCCAGAGGTACGATTAGAGGACGCTATGGGCTTGCTGCCGGCGGCTCCAGTGGAGCAACTGATCAGCGCTTGGTACTTAACAGCGTGTAAAAACGCCACAGTTGTGATTCCAATCGTTATCTAAAGCTGCTTTTACTGACGTTAATCAGGAATTATTGGAGCATCAGACTGAAGCATCGTTAAAAAATAATGTCGAATAAAGCCGCATCTATTCTAAAACTCCAGTTTCTGATTTGGGAAAGGTTTCAATTGTTAACCGTAAAACTGCACATATTCCCCAAATAATTATTCATCTGTGGATCGAGAAACAGAGATGATATTTTAATTTGATGACCTTTTTCAAATCTCTGACACTGCACTAGATTACATTCTTGAAAAGGCTCTTAAACTCGTTTCATATAATCCTGTTTACTGCAAACTCACACAGCTCATTAAACCGTTCGAAAGGAATTAGATTTGGTATGGAGTGTGGTGGCGGAGGCCCGGTATGGAGTGTGGTGGCTGTGGCCCGGTATGGAGTGTGGTGACAGAGGCCTGGTATGGCGTTTGGTGACAATGGCCTGGTATGGAGTGTGTTGGTAATGGCCCTGAATGGAGTGTGGTGGCAGTGGCCCGGTATTGAATGTGGTGACAGTGGTCCGGTGTGGAGTGTGGTGGCAATGGCCTGGAATGGAATGTGGTGGTAATGGACCGGTACGGAGTGTGGTGGCATTGGCCCAGAATGGAATGTGGTGGTAATGGACCGGTATGGAGTGCGGTGGCATTGTCCCAGAATGGAGTGTGGTGGCAATGGCCCGGTATGAAGTGCGGTGACAGTGACCTGGTGTGGAGTGTGGTGACAGTGGTCCGGTATGGAGTGTGGTGAAAGTGGCCTGGTATGGAGTGTGGTGGCAGATTGCCAGTATGGAGTGTGGTGGCTGTGGCCCAGTATGGAGACTGGTGACAGTTGCCTGGTATGGAGAGTGGTGACCGTTGCCCGGTATGGAGTGTGGTGACAGTGGCCTGGTTTGGAGTGTGGTGACAGTGGTCCGGTATGGAGTGTGGTGACAGAGACCTGATATGGAGTTTGGTGACAATGGCCTGGTATGGAGTGTGGTGGCAATGGCCCGGAATGGCATGTGGTGGCAGTGGCCTGGTGTGGAGTGTGGTGACAGTGGCCCTGTATGGAGTGTGGTGAAAGTGGCCTGGTATGGAGTGTGGTGAAAGT
>NW_025208456.1:0-7340 GCF_004010195.1 Chiloscyllium plagiosum | reverse complement strand
TGCCTCTCCATCCAGGCAGCCCAGAATCCCTGTCCCTGTTAAATTAGCTCCTTGTGTGTCAGTACGTGGTTTTTCAATTATTCTGAAATCATCTTCTAAAATGTTTTTTTTTCTTTCTGAAAAATCAATTCCGATATATGGATACAAAAAACAAACTCGAATTCGGCCAATTAGTTTAAATTACGCCCCAATCAAATTTGAATTTGATATTTTTACAATGTTAAAACCATTGAAACGATCCGACGTTTTGTGAGGCAAATATCGGACATTTTGAACAGTTACCCAGAGCGACAAAGAACAGCAAAGAATACAGCTAAAAGACCAACAGATGTAGGATGTTAGTAAAATCTCCAAGAAGTGCCTATCTGGAGAAATAGATTGCATAGAAAAAAAAGCATCAACACCGACCTGGATTTAAAAAAAAATCTACAGAGGATGATACAAAGAGAAGATTCGAGCACTAGCTGGTTTTTAAAATTGAATTTGTTTGTAACTGTTAATGGGCTCGGGATGCTGCCTGACCTGCTGCGCTTTCCAGCAACACATTTTCTGCTCTGATCTCCAGCATCTGCAGTCCTCACTTTCTCCTCGGGATTGGGGAAGGTACTGTAGAGCAGAAGGTTGAGAGAAAGGAGTTGAAAGTAGTTGTAAGTTGATTATTCTCTGTCAAATGTAAAAAAAAACAATAACGTTGTTATTTATAACTTTCAATAGTGATTTTTAGCATAGTTGTTTGCCTCTTGAATTTTAACAGAATACAGCACGGATTGATTCCTTTTTGTTTTGATGGTTTACATTAGCAGTAACACCAGTTTCTGTGGTTGCTTTGTTGTTTCGCTCATTTGTGCATTGTACCTCATTAACGATTTTCAAGTTGTCCCCTCGACACAAAAGGTCCGTGCTTTTGCACCATTGTACAAAAGGTGCAGTGTGTCTAAGCGACAGGGCACCCTACAATAACATTCGACGCTGATTCAATCTATCTATCCGGACATTTACCCATGGAAACAGCACTGCGTACTCTCCTCCAGTCTGGAAAACCATCCCTTCACAGATAATAGTACATCCCGCTTTCAAGGGGCTTTTCATTCCATTGCTTTCAATTCCTCACAGAATCCGTTTCAACAGATTTTGTCACTGAGTCATTTCTTTGTGTTCACATCCTGTGTGTTGAGGGTCACAGTCGGAGCGTGCTGAGCCCATATCCCAGGGATCATAACATCGTCGGTGAAATGATGAACTGCAGAGTACAGTTCACAAACAGCATGTAGATGTATGTATGCTCTGCAAATGTTCACACCTGTTTTAAGAAGCAAGATAAACAGTTCTTGATTCCTGCTTTTGTTGTCACACAGACCAAGATTGTAAATTCTGGGAACATGCACTGGTCGAGACTGTTGCTTTCCCACATCCGTTTTCTCCCCATGAGCTGTTCAGATGATGGTCTGAATCGCTTTCTTTTGTTCCCTGTCACTCTGGGATGATTGCAGCTGTGAGATCTGTTCTCTCAACTGGGAGTAACGTGATAAAGTTTATACACATCAGGTCCAGTGTGCCTGAGCGACAGGACTCGCTGCAGTAACATCCCATGCTGATTCCGACAGCAGGGCTGAACAGCTTCTGTCGGCGCGTGAGTGACGCCACACGTTGATGTTGCCCTTCTTCCTGTCTCTGGGACAGAGTGGCTGATGGTGAAACAATGTCTCATTGTTAACCCTATCTTCTGTGATAGACTGGCTGCAGCCCCGCAGCTCAGGGACGTGGGGATGGCTCTCAGTGAGTGAGGGTTTCACTCGAATTGTCTTCATCTGGGTCAGTTAGGGCTCAGATGTAAACTGCAGCCCGTTTTCAGCAAAGGAGCCTATGTTACTGTTACAAAAGCCTTTCTGCAGGATTGTTGTGTGAAGATGGATTCTGAACAGCAAACAGGCTGCACAAAAATGCCCTCGCATGAATTTACCTGAGTGTAGAGAGTCTGGAGTACATTTCTATCTTTTCAACCAGCTCAACATTTTTATTGCTGTCTCAGATAAATGATATTTGCAGGAAGTTCCCAATCACGTGCTGATTTCCAGCACGTGATGGAAATGGCTGTGCCGATGAAAGCGAGCTTTAGAGCATATCCGCGCTTGCCTCCCCTCACACTGCTTGCCGGTGGAGGGAAATAGCTGAATACTCTGCCGATGGAGACAACGTAGTCCAAGCAGAAGGGATAGACAGCACTGTCCCGCGAACAAGGAGACGAAATGAGAAGGCGATATTCTTGAAAGACTTTGTTGCTTAGAAATCCGAGAACACAGTGGGATGTAGTCGGACCTGAGCGACTCTCAACTGGTTTGGTGTTGGAAATGTAAGAGTGTCTAGGGTTTAGTAGCTTGTGTTAATACTGGCATGTGAGAATGTCTTACATCAAGTCGCCAGCGAGCTTTGGTTGTTTGATTTCACTTTTGTCCGATCTTTTTAGCTTTGAGTTTTGGGATCAGAACTGTCATTGTAGTGGGCATGGCACAATACCCCGTGTGGGGAAAGTGGAATAAGTATTAGAGGATGTTCACCAACAGAATCCCACACTGAATAAATCCATCATCTAGATGTTCGCACAGTTCTGGATGTGAAACTTTAGGAAGTGGGAACGTCAAATGATTGGAAACAGCGCTGAACAGGTCGAAGAAGGGTCATTTCGAAAGTTGGGACAGATCTCCTTGGAGAGCAGAAGGCCAAAAGCTGGCCCTGTTAAACCTTTCCAAGGCATAAGTGGGTTTGACAGAGGAAATAAGAAAGGGAGAATGCTCCCTAAGCCTGAAGGGATCGAGAACGAGTCGGCAAAGTTTTAAAGACATTAGTAAAAGAAGAAAAATGTACATGAGAAGGGATGTTTTCACATAGGGCGTGGTTAGGGTCTGTAAACCACTGCCTGACATTGACAAAGACGCAGTTTCAATCAAGTTATTTAAAAATTATTTCGATGCTTATGTTGAAAGTAAATGTGTAGAGTTACAGGAAGCAGGCAAGAGAATGATACCAAAAGAGAGTCACATTTATCTCTGTAGAGAGTCAGCACAGCTAAGGTGTTTTGTGACACATTTGTGATTCTGACTGGAATCACAGATCGACCAACAGAATGTAGGGAGTTAAACAACGGTGATATTGGCAAAGCAGGGACACATCTACACAACAAAATATTATCCAGCACGGACAATTCATAGGGAGGATGGCGCTGTCTGAAAATCCTGCAGGGTGTCCTGCGGATCAGACACAGCACACTTCACTATTCAGGTAAGTTGCCCAAGCGGCCTAAGGCCTTGGATTCAGATTCCAGCCTCGAAAGAGGTGTAGGTTCGTATCCCACCGCTGTAATCTCCGAGGCTGCAGCGTGTTCAAAGCCAAAAAAAAGGAGAGCCGTGAGTTTGCTTCTTGGAGAACTAACTGTGGTGTGGGAGAGTGTGCGCTCTCTCAAAAGAGTCAGAGTCCATGTTGTCATGATCGTGTTCACCTACCACACGCTCAATCGTAGGCTCAAGCAGCTGCAGCTTTGTTCCAGGCAAGTTGAATTTTCACTGGAACCGAATAGAGATTGTTGTTTCATTGCTGTTGTGAAACAAAGTCATGCAGTGACTCTACTCGCCGTTATTTGGTTTTCTGGCGAATGGGAAAATGATTCCAATGAATTGTGATGTCATATGTTCTTAAATTTCTCACATTTACTTCATTTCTGTCCTGGAACGGTGGAAGGGAAAGGTAATCTAATCGAGACTGTGATTGGTGAAATTCACTTTTTATGGGCCATTCGTATTGTGTTCTTTCTTTTTCTCTTTTCAGCACTTTCTGGGCAGTGGTGGTGTACGAAGGCTGCAGTGTGTTTGAAATGAAAGAGTAGTTTGGAATTGCCCTGTTGTTAGTTGTGAGATTAGTTTATGGCTCATGCCCTCGGACTGTCTCACAATGAGCATTCATGTTTCTCTGTGTCTAAAAATGCATTTGGTTTGTCATTTTTGTTTGTGTTCCGTGTTAAATACTGTTTGTTTTGCCATTCTATAAATACATTCCGAGATAACAGTTTGTGAGGTGATTTCTAGCAGCAAAAATCCTCAACTGAGGATCCGGGAATATTTCACGGAGCATGGCCTGTCAGGGAAAAAGTAAGGAAATCTTTCGCTTCTGCAGTGTTTCAGAATACTACCTTTCCGGTGAACAGCCACAAAGGGCGATGGCAAGCCACGCTAAAAACAATCCTTTCAAGCTGGTGTAAGCAACACAACGTTATTGGGGTACACAGCGAGGAAACAGATTCTTCAGTGGATCTTGTCCATGCTGACCACATAGCCAAAGTCAAACATGTCCCATTGACCAGCATTTGGCCCCTATCCCACGAAACCCTTCCTATCCAGAAATTCATCCGGTTGCCTTTGAAATCTTCTGAGTGTACTAACCTCCACCACTTCCTCTGGTAGCTGATTCCATACACGCACAACCATCTGCGTGGGAAAGCTGCCTCAAGTCACTTTTATATTTTACCCATCTCACCTTACACCCATGTTGTCCAGTTTTCAACTCGCCCCATATTGCGGAAATCAAAAACTTAAAATATTCTGTTGACAAACCTTCCTTAACGTCATTTCCGACGATGAAGGGAAAGTTGTCCCAGCATGTTCAGACTCGCCCTACATTCCAAACTGTGCACCCCTGACAACATCCTTGTCTATATTTTGTGAGCAATTTTAAGTGATTCTCTTAATTTTTTAATGATGCCAATTAAGCTGGAGAATAACCAGCTCCTGGAAACAGAAGGGTGAAACGTTGAACGGCTGTAAGTTTTAGCGCTGGCCGACTCTGAACACCAGCTGCTCGCGCAGATGTTTCCTGTAGTGTAGTGGCTATTGGAGTCACCTCATATACGAAAACGCCCCACTTCAAAATCCGGCACGAATAGCCTTATTCCCGGTGGCAGCCTTTCAGACTGCCGTGAGCAGAGCTTTCTAACTTGCTGTTCACATCAGCAAACCTGGCTTTGAATTTGCTTGCTCATACATGCTCGAGTGGTGAAAAGGAATGCAATCCCGTTTCATTACTGTGTGAAACATTGTTACGGTTTTCTCCAACCTTGTTCTGAATATGCACAGATGTGTACAGCACTGATGGCCATTCTGTTTCAGAGTGGAGTTACCGTGCTCTGATCCATTCACGAAAAGCAGTACCACATTTGCTTTCCTAGGGCAGGCGGCACGGTTCAAAGCCAAGGAGCAAAGGTTCACAGCTAAAATCCTCAGCTGAGGACCTGGGCATCTTTCATGGGGAATGGTCAATGGGGGCAGCATTCTGCAGTGTTTCTAAACTCTAAATTCAAGCGCGATTGGATTTTAGTATTATGAGGCATAATTTAAATTGATTGGTAAAATAGGAATTGTTTCCTAATTAGCAACCAACTCAGGGTTGTTTCACAGCCAAACGTTACATCTTTCAAATATTCCAATACACGCTGAGACTGCTAGCTGGTCATCACAGGTCAGGTCTCAGTTCTGAACAGCATTCACTCTCATTTAAAGGTGGAGGGCACGCCTTTAACTTCATAACTTATCACAAAATCCTGCAGCTTCTAATCTTGGGGACAGTGGTTGGATTGCAGCCGTTACCGCATTAAATGTAAAGATTTTCACAAGGGAAGCGCGATTCATGAGGGGAGAGATTCTGTAAGCTGTATCCCAGGGCTGTGCAGGGAGCTGCTGTGGCCACTTTCTGTTGACAGCGGGGTTCTGGAGAGAGCAGTGTTTGTCCTTATCGTACTCCATGTGGAGTCAGGGAAGACAGAATCATCAATGGTTTGGGCTGCAATTCAACCTTGCCATGGATTTTCCGGTTTAAATGGAGGTAGGGTGGTATTCCCATTGTCTGATCTGGAACAACCAAAGCTCCATACCTGGATGGTCTCAAACTACCAACCTTTATGTTGCAGCCCGCTGCTGACCATTTGAGCCACACAGCCTGTCACCAACCAGGCGTGCCGATTTCCTTAAAGGAGGAATGTTAGCAGGGATCTGAAGGGCGGTGGAACAGCTGGAGCTTTCACTGTTTTCAGAGTCTGTCACCAATTTTCCTGCTTTCATTATCGAGAGTGTCAGAGAACTTGAGTGGTCTGCAAACACCCAGCGGGAAAGGAACCATCACAAACAGAAAGATACCCAGGCCCATCGATGTGACTGCCTGAGCTATTTCACTATGACTCTGGTACTGGGATAGTTCAAGCCCACGGCTTGACAGAAACTGGAGATTAAAAACAGCGGTTCAGGCTGCTCAGTCCAACTGTATACCATTAAGATACAGTGGGTATTGAATTCCTTCCATATAACCACTTCATCAAATCCTCACTGTCAATCGATCCAAAATCTTAATTTTTGTATCTCATCGTCCATTTCCCCCAGCTAATGTGAACATCGTGTTTTCATCTTCCTTATCTACACCAGTTATAAGCCAATAAGCTTTGTCGCATCTCTCTTCAACTCCAGTTGCTCCATCGCACCATAAATCACTCCTGAAACGTTGTGGTAATTGAATGAGCCTGTCCCCTCTCTGGACCCTCCCATCCTTCACATTGTGTTATCATCTCTGTTGTGAATATACTGATCAACCTCGACCAGGAGGAGGGATAATGTGAGTTTCTGAAATTATAGAGACGGTGCTGGAGGAACCGAATAGGATTGGCACCTTTTGGGAGAGAGAAATAATGTTCATGTTTAGAGACAATTTCTTACTTTATTTTGATTATTCTTTTCTCTCTGCCCTAATAGTGATGGATTTTGGACGTTTCTTTCTCTGAGGATTGCAAGGAAGGATATACACACAAAAACATCAAACAAAAGGGAATTATTTGTCTGTCTGATTTCTCATCTGGTTGACACTGCCTTTATTAAAGTTCTTTGAATATTTGAAGAAGATTCAAAGACAGGAAACACCAAACAAACATTTAATCAAAATCTGACATGATCAATCGATTCATCAGAAACTGAAAATAAGTGGCGTTTGAGTGTTGCGTCCTCAGTCATTACCAATCACTGCATATAATTTCTCCATCATATGTTCTCTGACGATCTGTACCAAAGTCTTAAGTGATTGTTGGTGTGTCCCATACCTGTGGGGAGATGTGTTCCAGGAAAAGGAAGCTGGGAGCTGACTGGATGAACTGGGGTTGTGGAGGAGATGAGGTTTGAGTGACAGACTCTGGGAGTATTAGAACCTAGCTCAGTCAGCCATTACCCTCAAGCCATGTGGGCTATCCGGGGGAGTATCTATCTGTTACTGTCTCTGTCTGTCTGTGACAGAGTGTGGGCTGGGGGTCACATTTTCCC
>NW_025208455.1:0-14652 GCF_004010195.1 Chiloscyllium plagiosum | reverse complement strand
AATTAAACAGTGATCACTGCACCCTAATTACACGAGATCACTGCCCCCTAATTACAGTGATCACTGTCTGCTAATTACACAGTGATCCCTGCCCCAATTACACAGTGATCACTGGCTCAATTATACAGTGATCACTGCTGCTAATTACACAGTGATCACTACCCCCTAATTACACAGTGAACACAGCACTCTAATTATACAATGATCACTGCCCCCTATTTACGCAGTGATCACTGCCCTCTAATTACGCAGTGATCACTGACCCCTAATTACACAGTGATCACTGCCACTAATTATGCACTGAACACAGGACTCTAATTATACAGTGATCACTGCCCCTATTTACACAGTGATCCTTGCCTCCTAATTATACAGTGATCACTGTCCCCTAATTACACAGTGATTACTGCCCCCTAATTACACAGTGATCACTAACCCCTAATTATACAGTGAACACTGCCCCTAATTAGATACTAATTTCTGCCCCCTAATTATACAGTGATCAGTGCCCCTAATTACACAGTGATCACTACCCCCTAATTAGACAGTGATCACTACCCCTAATTACACAGTGATCACTGCCCCCTAATTATACAGCGATCACTGCCCCTTAATTATACAGCGATCACTGCCCCTTAATTATACAGTGATGACTGCCCTCCAGTTATACAGCGATCACTGCCCCGTAATTACACAGTAATCCCTGCCCCTAATTACGAAGTGATCACTGCCCCCAATTATACAGTGATCACTGCCCCTAATTACACAGTGATCACTACCCCCTAATTATATAGTGAACATTGCCCCTAATTACATACTGATTTCTGCCCCCTAATTATACAGTGATCACTGCCCCTAGTTACACAATGATCACTACCCCCTAATTAGACAGTGATCACTATGCCCTAATGACACAGTGATCACTGCCCTCTAATTATACAGCGATCACTGCCCCTTAATTATACAGTGATCACTGCCCTCCAGTTATACAGCGATCACTGCCCCCTAATTACACAGTAATCACTGCCCTCTAATTACACAGCGATCACTGCCCCCTAATTAGACAGTGATCACTGCCCCCGAATTACACAGTGATCACTGCCCACTAATTATACAGCGATCACTGCCCACTAATTATACAGTAATCACTGCCCTCCAGTTATACAGCGATCACTGCCCCGTAATTACACAGTAATCCCTGCCCCTAATTACGCAGTGATCACTGCCCCCAATTATACAGTGATCACTGCCCCTAATTACACAGTGATCACTACTCCCTAATTATATAGTGAACACTGCCCCTAATTACATACTGCCCTCGAATTATACAGTGATCACTGTCCCCTTATTCCACAGTGATCCCTACCCCTAATTACACAGTGATCACTGTCCCCTATTGTACAGTGATCATTGCTCCTAATTACACAATGATCACTGCCCCCAATTATACATTGATCACTGCCCCTAATTACACAGTGATCACTGCCCCCTAATTATACAGTGATCACTGCCCCTAATTAGACAGTGATCACTGCCCCCAATTATACAGTAATCACTGCCCCTAATTACACAGTGATCACTGCCCCCAATTATACAATGATCATTGCTCCTAATTACACAATGATCACTGCCCCAATTATACATTGATCACTGCCCCTAATTACACAGTGATCACTGCCCCCTAATTATACAGCGATCACTGCCCCCTAATTACACAGTGATCACTGACCCCTAATTACACAGTGATCACTGCCCCCTAATTACGCAGTGAACACAGCACTCTAATTATAGTGATCACTGCCCCTATTTACACATTGAACACTGCCCTAATTACATAGTGATCACTACCCCCTAATTATACAGTGAACACTTCCCCTAATTACATACTGATTTCTGCCCCCTTATTATACAGTGATCACTGCCCCTAATTACGCAGTGATCCCTGCCCCTAATTACACAGTGATCACTGCCCCCAATTATACAGTGAGCACTGACCCCTAATTACAAAGTGATCACTGTCCCCTAATCGCACAGTGATCACAGTCTCCTAATTATACACTGATCACTGCCCTCTAATTACACAGTGATCACAGTCTCCTAATTATACAGTGATTACTGTCCCCTAATTACACAGGGATCACTGCTCCCTAATGACACAGAGATCACAGCCCCCTAATTACACAGTGATCACTGCCCCCTAATTATACACTGATCACTGCCCCCTAATTACGCAGTGAACACAGCACTCTAATTATACAGTGATCACTGCCCCTATTTACACAGTGATCACTGCCTCCTAATTATACAGTGATCACTGTCCCCTAATTACACAGTGATCCCTGCCCTAATTACACAGTGATAACTGCCCCCAATTATACAGTGATCACTGCCCCTAATTACACAGTGATCACTACCCCCTAATTATACAGTGAACACTGCCCCTAATTACATACTGATTTCTGCCCCCTAATTATACAGTGATCACTGACCCCTAATTACAAAGTGATCACTGTCCCCTAATCGCACAGTGATCACACTCTCTTAATTATACACTGATCACTGGCCTCTAATTACACAGTGATCACAGCCCCCTAATTATACAGTGATTACTGTCCCCTAATTACACAGGGATCACTGCTCCCTAATGACACAGAGATCACAGCCCCCTAATTACACAGTGATCACTGCCCCCTAATTATACACTAATCACTGACCCCTATTTACACAGTGATCACTGTCCCCTAATCGCACAGTGATCACTGTCTCCTAATTATACACTGATCACTGCCCCTAATTACACAGTGATCACTGCCCACTAATTATACAGCGATTACTATCCACTAATTAGACAGTGATCACTGCCCCCTAATTAGACAGTGATCACTGCCCTCTAATTATACAGTGAATACTGTCTCCTGATTATGCAGTGGTCACTGCCCCTTAATTACACAGTGATCACTTCCCCCTAATTATACAGCGATCACTGATCACCAATTATGCAGCGATTACTGTCCCCTAATTATACGGTGATCACTGCCCCTAATTACACAGTGATCACTGCCCACTAATTATACAGTGATCACTGCCCCTAATTAGATTAGATTAGATTACATTACAGTGTGGAAACAGGCCCTTTGGCCCAACAAGTCCACACCAACCCGCCGAAGCGAACCCACCCATACCCCTACATTTACCCCTTACCTAACACTACGGGCAATTTAGTATGGCCAATTCACCTGACCCTGCACATCTTTGGACTGTGGGAGGAAACCGGAGTACCCGGAGGAAACTCACGCAGACACGGGGAGAACGTGCAAACTCCACACAGTCAGTCGCCTGAGGCGGGAATTGAACCCGGGTCTCTGGCGCTGTGAGGCAGCAGTGCTAACCACTGTGCTACCGTGCCGCCCACTAACTATACAGCGATCACTGCCCACAAATTATACAGCGATCACTGCCTCTTAATTAAACAGTGATCACTGTCCCCAATTATACAGTGATCACTGTCACCTAATTACAGTGATCACTGCCCACTAATTATACAGTGATCACTGCCCTTTAATTATACAGCGATTACTGTCCCCTAATTACACAGTGATCACTGCCCCTAATTACACAGTGATCACTGCCCCCTAATTACACAGTGATCACTGCCATCAATTACACAGTGATCACTGCCCACTAATTATACAGCGATCACTGCCCACAAATTATACAGCGATCACTGCCTCTTAATTAAACAGTGATCACTGTCCCCAATTATACAGTTATCACTGTCACCTAATTACGCAGTGATCACAGCACTATAATTACGCAGTGATCACTGTCCCCTAATTACACAGGGATCAATGCCCCCTAATTACGCAGTGATCGCTTCCCTCAATTATACGCTGATCACTGCCCACTAATTACACACTGATCACTGCCCCCTAATTACACAGTGATCACTGCCCCTAATTACACAGTGATCACTGCCCCCAATTATACAGAGATCACTACCCCATAATTATACAGTGATCACTGTCCCCTAATTACACAGTGATCACTGCCCACTAATTATACAGTGATCACTGTCCCCTAATTACACAGTGATCACTGCCCTCTAATTATACAGCGATCACTGCCCCTAATTACACAGTGATCACTGACAACTAATTACACAGTGATCACTGCCCTCTAAGTATACAATGATCACTGCCCCCTAATTACAAAGTGATCACTGCCCTCTAATTACACAGTGCTCACAGCCCTCTAATTATACAGTGATCACTGCCCCCTATTTACACAGTGATCACTGCCCCCTAATTATGCACTGATCACTGCCCCTAATTATACGGCGATCACTGCCCCCTATTTACACTGCGATCACTGCCCTCTATTTATACAGTGATCACTGTCCCTGAATTACACAGAGATCACTGCCTCCTAATTATACAGTGATCACTGCCCCTAATTACACACTGATTACTACCCCCTAATTATACAGTGATCACTGCCCCTAATTACACAGCTATCACTGCTCCCTTAATATACAGTGATCACTATCCCCTAATTACACAGTGATCACTGCCCCCAATTACACAGTGGTCACTACCCCCTAATTATACAGTGATCACTGTCCTCTAATTACACAGTGATTACTGCCCCATAATTATACAGTGATCATTGTCCTCCAGTTATACAGCGATCACTGCTCCCTAATTACACAGTAATCACTGCCCTCTAATTACACAGCGATCACTGCACCCTAATTTTACAGTGATCACTGCCCCTAATTACACAGTGATCACGGCCACCGAATTACACAGTGATCACTGTCCACTAATTATACAGCGATCACTGCCCCTTAATTAAACAGTGATCATTGCCCCCTAATTACACAGTGATCACTGACCCCTAATTACACAGTGATCACTGTCCCCTAATTATGCAGTGATCACAGCACTCTAATTATGCAGTGATCACTTTCCTCTAATTACACAGTGATCACTGCCCCCTAATTATGCAGTGATCACTTCCCCCGTATTATGCACTGATCACTGCCCCCTAATTATACAGTGATCACTGCCCCCTAATTATACACTGCTCAATGCCCTCTAATTACACAGTGATCACTGCCTCCTAATTATGCAGTGATCACTGCCTCCTAATTATACAGTGATCACTTCCCCTAATTACACAGTGATCTTTGCCCACTAATTATACAGCGATTACTGTCCACTAATTAGACAGTGATCACTGCCCCCTAATTATACAGTGATCACTGCCCTCTAATTATACAGTGATTACTGTCCCCTAATTATACAGTGGTTACTGCCCCCTAATTACACAGTGATCACTGCCCCTAATTACACAGTGATCACTGCCCCTAATTATACAGTGATCACTGCCCACTAATTATACAGCGATTACTATCCCCTAATTATACAGTGATCACTGCCCTCTAATTATACAGTGATCACTGCCCCTAGTTACACAGTGATCACTGCCCCCTAATTATACAGTGATCACTGCCCCCTAATAATACTGTGATGACTGCCCCCTACTTACACAGTGATCACTGCCCACTAATTATACAGTGAGCACTGCCACCTAATTACACAGAGATCATTGCCCACTAATTATAGTGATTACTGTCCCCTAATTACACAGTGATCACCGCCCACTAATTACGCAGTGATCTCTGCACTCTAATTACACAGTGATCACTGTCCCCTAATTACACAGTGATCACTGCCCCCTAATTACACAGTGATCACTGCCAACTAATTATACAGTGAACACTGTCCCCTAATTACACAGCGATCACTGCCTACTAATTATACAGTGATCACTGTCCCCAATTACAATTTGATCACTGCCCCCTAATTACTCAGTGCTCACAGCCCCCTAATTATACACTGATCACTGTCGACTAATTATACAGCGATCACTATCCCATTATTATACAGTGATCACTGCCCCGAATTACACAGTGATCACTGCCCTCTAATTATACAGTGATTACTACCCCCTAATTATACAGTGATCACTGCCCCTTAATTATACACTGATCACTTCCCCTCATTACACAGTGATCACTGCCCACTAATTATACAGCGATTACTGTCCACTAATTAGACAGTGATCACTGCCCCCTAATTATACAGTGATCACTGCCCTCTAATTATACAGTGATTCCTGTCCACTAATTAGACAGTGATCACTGCCCACTAATTATACAGCGATTACTGTCCACTAATTAGACAGTGATCACTGCCCCCTAATTATACAGTGATCACTGACCACTAATTATACAGCGATTGGTATCCCCTAATTATACAGTGATCACTGCCCCTAATTACACAGTGATCACTGCCCACTAATTACACAGTGATCACTGCCCTTTAATTATTCAGTGATACTGTCCCCTAATTATACAGTGGTCACTGCCCCTTAATTACACAGTGGTCACTGCCCCTAATTATACAGCGATTACTGTCCCCTAATTATACAGTGGTCACTGCCCCCTAATTATACAGTGATCACTGCCCCTAGTTACACACTGATCACTGCCCCCTAATTATACAGTGATCACTGACCACTAATTATACAGCGATTGGTGTCCCCTAATTATACAGTGATCACTGCCCACTAATTACACAGTGATCACTGCCCTTTAATTATACAGTGATACTGTCCCCTAATTATACAGTGATCACTGCCTCCTAATTACACAGTGATCACCTCCCACTAATTACACAGTGATCACTGCCCTTTAATTATTCAGTGATACTGTCCCCTAATTATACAGTGGTCACTGTCCCTTAATTACACAGTGGTCACTGCCCCTAATTACACTGTGATCACAGCCCCCTAATTACACAGTGATCACTGTCACCTAATTACACAGTGATCACTGCCCCTAATTTCATAGTGATCACTGTCGCCTAATTACACAGTGATCACTGCCCCCTAATCACACAATGATCACTGCCCCCTAATTACACAGTGATCACTGCCCCTAATTTCATAGTGATCACTGCCCCCTAATTACACAGTGATCACTGTTCCGTAATTATACAGTGATCACTGTCCCTCAATTACACAGAGATCACTGCCCCTGAATTACACAGTGATCACCGCCTCCTAATTATACACTGATCACTACCCCCTAATTACACAGTGATCTCTTCCCCCCAATCATACAGTGATCACTGTTCCCTAACTATACATTGATCACAGCCCTCTACTTACACTGTGATCACTGTCACCTAATTATACAATGATCACTGCCATCTAATTATACAGCGATTACAGTCCCGTAATTATACAGTGGTCACTGCCCACTAATTATACAGTGATCACTGTCCCTCAATTACACAGAGATCACTGCTCCCTAATTACACAGATTTCACTGCCCCCTATTTACACAACGATTACTAATCCTAATTTTACAGTGATCACTGTCGCCTAATTACACAGTGATCACTGTTTCCTAATTATAAAGTGATCACTGCCTCCTAATTATACACAGAGATCACTGCCCCTAATTACACAGTGATCACTGCCTCCTATTTATACACTGATCACTGCCCCCTAATTACACAGTGATCACTGTCCCTCAATTACACAGAGATCACTGCCCCTAATCACACAGTGATCACTGCCTCCTTATTATACACTGATCACTGCCCCCTAATTACACAGTGATCAATGTCCCCTAATTATACAGTGATCACTGTTCCCTAATTATACATTGATCACAGCCCTCTACTTACAAGTGATCACTGTCCCCTAATCACACAGTGATCACTGCCTCCTAATTATACAGTGGCCACTGCCTCTTAATTACACAGCGATCACTGCCCACTAATTATACAGTGATCACTGTTCCCTAATTATACATTGATCACAGCCCTCTACTTACACAGTGATCAATGTCCCCTAATTACACGGTGATCACTGCCAACTAATTACTCAGTGATCCTGCCACATAATTATACAATGATCACTGCCATCTAATTATACAGCGATTACAGTCCCCTAATTACACAGTGGTCACTGCCCACTAATTATACAGTGATCACTGTCCCCTAATTGCACAGTGATCACTGCCCCCTAATTATACAGTGATCACTGTTCCCTAATTATACATTGATCACAGCCCCTACTTACACAGCGATCACTGCCCCTAATTACACAGTGATGACTGCACTCTAATTATGCAGTGATCACTGTCCCCTAATTATCAGTGGTCACTGCCCCCTAATTATACCGTGATCACTGCCCCCTAATTACACAGTGATTACTGTCCCCTAATTATACAGTGATCACTGCCCCCTAATTATACACTGATCACTGTCAACTAATTATACAGTGATCACTGTACCGTAATTACAGTGATCACAGCCCCCTAATTATACACTGATTACTGTCCCCTAGTTACACAGTGTTCACTGCCCCCAATTACACAGTGATCACTGTCCCCTAATTACGCAATGATCTCTGCCCACTAATTATACAGCGATCGCTGCCCACTAATTACACAGTGATCACTACCAACTAATTATACAGTGATCACTGCCAACTAATTACACAGTGATCACAGCCCCCTAATTATACAGAGATCACTGCCCACTAATTATGCAGTAATCACTGTCCCTCAATTACACAGAGATCACTGCTCCCTAATTACACAACGATTACTAATCCTAATTTTACAGTGATCACTGTCACCTAATTACACAGTGACCGCTGCTTCCTAATTACACAGTGATCACTGTTGCCTAATTACACAGTGATCACTGTTTCCTAATTATACAGTGATCACTGCCTCCTATTTATACACTGATCACTGCCCGCTAATTACACAGTGATCACTGCCCCCTAATTATACAGTGATCACTGTTCCCTAATTATACAATGATCACTGTCCCTTAATTACACAGAGATCACTGCCCCTAATCACACAGTGATCACTGCCCCCTAATTATACAGTGATCACTGTCCCTCAATTACACAGAGATCACTGTCCCTCAATTACACAGTGATCACTTCCTCCTAATTATACAGTGGCCACTGCCTCTTAATTACACAGCGATCACTGCCCACTAATTATACAGTGATCACTGTTCCCTAACTATACATTGATCACAGCCCTCTACTTATACTGTGTTCACTGTCCCCTAATTACATGGTGATCACTGCCAACTAATTACACAGTGATTCTGCCACCTAATTATACAATGATCACTGCCATCTAATTATACAGCGATTACAGTCCCCTAATTATATAGTGGTCACTGCCCATTAATTATACAGTGATCACTGTCCCCTAATTACACAGTGATCACAGCCCCTACTTACACAGTGATCACTGCCCCTAATTACACAGTGATCACTGTTCCCTAATTATACAGTGATCATTGCCCTCTAATTACACAGTGATTACTGTCCCCAAATTATACAGTGGTCACTGCCCCCTAATTATACCGTGATCACTGCCACCTAATTACATAGTGATCACTGCCCCCTAATTATACAGTGATCACTGCCCCCTAATAACAGAGATCACTGCCCCCTAATTATACAGTGATTACTAATCCTAATTATACCTTGATCACTGTCCCCTAATTATACAGTGATCACTATCCTCTAATTATTCCTTACCTGGTCATAATTGAGAATCACAACAGAAAATGTAGATATCTGAAGGGAAATTGGTCAATTATGAATGAAAGTCTCCCCCACCATCACTTGTTCTATTTGTCCCACCTCGTTCCCATGAAACAGGTCCAGCAGCACATCCCTATGTGTTGGATTGGAGGTGAGCACACACAGCTGCAGGAAACTCTCTTGAATACAATCTAAGAACTTTTGTCCTTTACTGCTGCTTATCGCTATCCCAGCCTACATATAGATAATTAACGTCCCTCAATATAGCTACTGTATGATGTTACACCTTGCTGTAATTTCTTTGTATATTTGATTTCTACATCCCACTAGCTGGTGGTCTACATGTTACACCAAACACCCTCTTATTGCTTAACTCTAACGAAGTTGATCTGTCCTTGAACCCTTTGTCAAAATGCTCTTTTCCAGCACTGAAATGTTCTCCTTACCAAATACTACCAGCCCTTTTGATTTTCTTCTCTCTGTATCTTTTCTGAATGCCTTGTAAGCAGGAATTTTTAACATAGAGATTTTCCCTTCATTAATGGAATAAAATCTGCTCCTATATTTTATTTCTTATGGTGTTAAGTGAAGTATTTTTAATGGCCACAATATACAATCCTACATGGTAATTTGTACCTGTAACTTTTCCGGTCTTATTAAGCATATTATGTGCATTCACATACGTGCGGTATAACCCTGATTTATACGTTATTAATTTCTCTCTTGTTCTGAGTCTACCTTTTAACTTATTATTCTTTATTTTAGTGCTATCTGCTTTTCCCAGAAAATTTTCTGGTATTGTTTTCTGACATTCTCTCCCAGGTGATTAATTTAAGCCCTCCCCAAAAGCACTGCAAGGAAGTTTGAACAAGAAATTGTGCAAAAGTTCTTTCCATGGTATTTTTTACAAAATTATGTACAGAAACCTTTTGATTATTATATTAGAACTACATCTGTACCGAAAAAATTTAACAGTTTGTTACTTATTTCCAATCATCCCAAACTAACATTTTCACATAACACAATTCACATGTGAAGTAATCCTGCACACAATATAGAAGTGTGAAATATCACCAGTCTTTAATACCTCATTCTGTTTTTTGCAGCCATTTAAATGGTTCTGTTATGTTTAACCAAATAAATCAAAGTCTCCCAACTTTTGTAAAAATGAACTGTTTAATTTAGATTTCTGAGAAAATATATGAACAAAACCTATATCTGATACTTATTTTCAGCAAAAAATAAGAATCAAAACATTTGCTCAAACATGTCTCCATTTTCTGTGATGCATGTCATGTTCCTCACGAGAGCTTTTATATTATTAATGATCCCAGCTGTTTGCGAATCTGTATATTAGGATACACTAGGGTCAAACAAACTATTTAGGTTAACTAGTCCAGTGACTAAAAGGAAGATAAACAAACTTCTGGAGCTTGATTGGTGTGTGATTCAAGTCTAGTGGGAGAAACCCAGAGTTAAATGCATCAATCAATCAAATAATAATGTTGTTTGATGTGTTGAAATGCATTTAAAGGGTGAAACATTCATCCAAAATACATTACATGCTAATGTTATTGTCCCTTGAAGATCATCAATAAATGATGAGCTGAAGAACGAATTAGTTAGATGAAGCTAATTGAGGCCCTCTAAAAGTTACTAGTATGATAATAATCCAACGATGAAATAGAAGAACCTCTAATCAAATAAAGTTCACTCTGATTGTTTCATTGTACATAAGAACAAATATAAACTTACCACTAGACAGCATATCCTTTTCAAACTATTGATCTTAATTCTATGCAACTACCAACACCTCAAAATATTGTAAAAAATATTAACCTTTATTGTGCTGAAGTGAATAGGACCTCCACGCGTTTACTCAACAAATGTCATGATGAGTATTTAAACGATTGATAAATCAGTGTTTGTGTACTTTTTAATGCCAATACTTATGTTCATGATAACAAGTTAACAATTGATAGGGTGCAATTTAAGTGGCAGAGAAATGAGCTACTTGGCTCTGAAGTCTGAAGCATTGATGTAGTCATCGTATTATTTAAATCTCTGTAGCATGACAGGATGAGGCAATGAAATTCTTCCATTTGGGTGAGTTATCTTCAATTAAAGAAGATGGTTGAATGCTCCACACTGTTGTGAGGTGGTTTTGACTGAAGTCTCAGTCTAACAACCATCATTTATTTAATGATTTCACTGTTAAAGTCTTTTAGAGCTGTTTTAACTCAATATGCAGACGTTTAAAATCAACTCATGAAAAACAGCTTTACATTTTGTGTGTGTGTAATGGAACAGTTACAGGGATTTATCACAAAGGTATCAATGCAATTCTTACTGCTTATGCAGTGCCACGTTTTTGTGGTGTTCTCCTAAACTGCCATCATTAATAAGTATGTGGCTCATTTATGATAATCACCTTCTTTCTAGTTTAATTATTTCTGAGTGCAAATGTTTGGATCATTATATCATTTATATTAATCCCAAACCCAGGTTTAAAAATGGCTCACCCCTGCCAAGGATTCTGGCTTTATATTTGTTAGTATAGGGTTTTGGGATTTTTAATTAATTGTTTTCTACAAAACAATTGTAGTTAGTTTAAATTTTAGTGATATGGATCAGTTTATCGTGTGTCATGTTACAAACTGATGGAGGTCAACTTACTGATCAGCATTTCCATTGTAAGAGTAGTTGAGAGTGGTCAACCATGGGGACGGAAAATTAGCTGGCTTTATTAACGAGGTCTCTATTGGAGAGAAAATCAATGATTATGGCTGAACCCACTGGGAGTTAAAGGGGAAAAAAAAGGACAAGCAGAAGTTTAAGCAGAAAGAGAAATTTTTAAATCAGTAAACTTTGGGCATTGAGGAACAGGAGCTGAAGATAACCCCAAGGTGTGCCAATTTGTGAGCTCCATTATGCCTCCAGCCATATTTGCAGGAATAGGATGGAGGAACTACAGGGCTACTGGCCCACACAGGGCAGTTAGCTGAGAAGGCTATTTGAGGGCATTTCAGGCCATTCTTTGATTTTCTAGTCAACATAGTTCCATCGGCTAGCAGGGGCCAATTTATCTGCCCAGGAATTGGCAGCCTGCACCAGTCTTGGCAGAGGGAAGGTGGGGTGGGATGGGGTGGTTGGCTACCACTCTAGGCTGACCCATACACCCTCTCTGTCAGCAACCACAGGCACCTCATGGATGAGGTGCCAATGATGGTCTAGCTGCAAAGCACATATTTTATTTGAACTTTAAAAATTTAGAGGTGAGGGGGCTCTCCCTTACTGACTTCACATCAGCTTCAATAAGCCACCTGCCATTCTAACTGATAGCAAATCTGTCCTCTTGCCATTGATTGTCTGTGCCAAGGAAGTCAAAATGGTTCTCGGGGAATATGGGCTCTGACCATATTTCAAGTCTGATAGCAGAAGTCAGAAATCTCCAGTGAAAGCGTTTCACTAAATCTCTGCAATAATCTAAAACTTAGAAGACAGGAGGCCCAATGTTGCAATTAAAACATTGACATTTATTGTTGCAAATATCATTGGATATGTATTTTGTTGTGTATTAGTGCTAGGAAGTAAAATATCATGCATTAAGGTTTCAGTAGGAAACATTTTCACAGCTGCTCCTGCAAAGCAAGTTAAGAGTAAAGGAACAAGTTGAAACAGGTCAGGTGCAGTTTGAACCGGGCTATTTCTCCTGTATCAGCAACCTGCAGAGTTAGACAGGGTTATCAGTTCCTCAAGCTCGTCGCATGATTATTCAAACATCACAGAACACTTACCAACACTTATCAACAGAAGCCAAGAAACTAAGATTGCTACATCAGGTTACATTTCCATAGCACCATTAAACACAGGAAAAATCAAAAGGTGAAATGTTACCAGACAAAATTTGCAAATGGTTAACAGGAAGTAAATGTGCCACTTCACAAAAAAAGCGCATATGGTTCTCTTTTTTCAACTTTTTTATGCAGAGAAAAGTGACATTGGCAAAAGCAAGTAGAATTTCCTTCTATATGCTCACTTACTGATTGTGGAATAAAGCAGGCAAATGATGCATTCTGATTTTACAATTCCAGTTGCTTTTAAAAGGTTAGTCAAATGCATGTGAAGTAGTGTCCAATTAGCACACAACCAGTTCATATTAGACCCCTTGGTTGTAATTTGTACTGTTAGGTAATGTATGATACAACCTGAATGCAAGATATGCAGACTTCTGGAAGATGCTTAGAAACCTAGCATTGCTGCACAAGAAAGAATATTTAAAACAGATACGTAAATGTACGGGTTTTGAATGAGTCAACATTTCACTCATTATTCCAGTCTGTTAGAATGTGAATTTTGTTTCCAGTTTTTTAGCATTTAAAGTATTGAATAAATAATATTATTTATATTATTCCAATATTGTCTTCTCTGCATTCCAAGCGCATTTTACCTTATGCCTGTGTAGTAAATTGATGCCAAGACATAAACACTGTCCATTGACAAACTAACCTGCACTGTCTGACCTTAGCTAGTCTACACTCATCCTATCACATGCCACCATACTCACCTCACCCACCTCCCAGTCTCCTGCTCTAATGCATCTATCACCCAACTCCGATACTTACTGTCCCTTCTCACAGGACACTACGTGTGAAATTGACTGGCTGTGCTGCTGGACATTTAAATCACGGAACATAGCAGACTAACTTCAGCATGAGGATTTGGTTTTGATGATGATCTTCTTCTCCTGTCCAGGAATCTCTAGACTAGAAGTCATCCAAAGTTACCTGTGTACATTTTTGTTTTTGATTGAACAAGCTCAGAAGTGGGGTTTCAGTCTATTTGGTACACCTGGAGAGCGAACATCTGACAATAGGCCACAATACACAAGCAGACCTTTCCGAGATGTATGTGCCAACTGAGGCTGGAATCATATAGCAGCCTCACTACACTATTCCCAGACCAAACTCTGTTCCTGAGCAAATGGCTTACACC